>NW_015112980.1:223228-264878 GCF_001443285.1 Poecilia latipinna
GACAGGTGTTATGTCATGTTTATGACAGTGTCATGTCAGTCTTATTCAACCCCCTTCAAATAAAGTGTTACTGATAAATCTTTATATTTTGCAGCAGCTCCGGTTATCTGAAGCACATACTAAAGGATTAATGAGTTTGGTGTAAGATTAGATTTGGGACTCTGGTTTGTTCATTCCAAAATGTTAATATTATGTCTATACGGAGGAAAAATATTGGTAAAATTAAATTAATAACATAATTTTGGATTTTATACTGATTCATAATTCATGCTCTGTAGCTGAGCTTTGAAAATATTTAATGCACATTTATCAGGGTTTAAATAAATCACTAAGCAGTATATTTTGAATACAACACTAAACTTGGGCTCACCTCCCTCGGCTGCTACCCTGATATTAAATCTGTTCTGGCTAACAATCCTTTGAACATACATTCATGTTAAATATTAAAGCGTTGTCTTACTACACTTCCACTCTTTCTTCATCTCCTCCCCTTCCCAGACTTAATGAGAGAAATGTATTAGTACTAATGGCTCATACCTGGATCTTCCTCATTAAATACAGTTGATGAACTAAGAGCCCAATGTAATTTATATGGCTATAAATCATCTTTAACTTGTAGGTAGCTTATATTAAGGTCTTCATGTTTTATATGCATACAGATTTATTATAGGACTCTGTTAAAAACAACAATTTTACAAGAATTGGCATGATTAGAGTCGCTCCAAAAAGCTGATGTGTTATATACACTCACACGAAAGCTTAACTCTTAGCCTTTTAAGTGCACAAAGTCCAATATGTGATTGGACACCTCAGAGTGTTAATGTAACCTTGTACAGGGTGATAGTTGGCCGATGATTTGGCTCTGGTTGAAGGTGAGGCTCTGCATGACGCAGGCGTCGCGCTGCTCCAGCCCTGCAGGGGGGTGAGCAGGAAGCACATATTAAGATGGCACTTTTGGCTCCTGGCCAGTTTTGCTGCAAAAATGCTCACAAACACACACACATGGACACACACTACACAAAGCACTATAGGAAGCTCTTAATCATATTATCCTTGCGAATAAGGTGAGCAGCATGGGGGCTTAAATACACTTCAGTGTGATGTGCTGCAATTATAGACTCAGCATGTAATGGTCATACAAACATATCTACCTGTATATTGTTGAAACTATATTTTGAGTCATGACATTAGTTCAAAGCTATTATATTATGGACATGTTAGCAAATAGCACCTAATAGTCACTTTGAAGCGCGGTCTGTCACCCAGCTTTTATTACGCTAAAAACCATTTTGGTCACACATGAAAAAACATTTCATTTGTTCAAAACATTATAGTTAATGTGGATTTATAGGCTTCACCTTCTTTTAGGCTTAAGAAACAATGTTTAACAACATTTTCTGTCAATGTGAGAAACTGAAAATCAGTGAAGGGTCAACTTGAAAAACTTCATGTCCTCAAGACTAAGGAAGTCCAGAAACAGAAAAAAAAAAAAACACATTACACAGAAAGGGAATGGGATTAAGTCTTACTTCTAGCAAACTATATGAAAAAAATACTTGCAAGTGTGCTTGAAGAAAAGAGGAGCTGCTTTCCTTAATATTTAGCACCATGACTTAGCTACAGCATCACAGAAGGAACATATTTGTTTCACAGACACAAGTTGCAGGGGCTCTTAACTGAGCTTGACACTTTAAACTCACAGTTAACACTGTGACACTGCAGATTGTGCAGATTTGATGTGCACATCTTGGGGCATTGTCTATTTACATCATCTCTTTAACAGAAGCAAACTGGATCTAGTCTGTTTATTGGTTTATTGATCCAATGAGTCTTTGAGATATTAGACAAATGCACCAAACTACTGTGCTAAGATTTTTTCAGATTAAAAGGGCTTGGATCTGAGTGAAAACCTTGTAAGGGAACACATTGATTTATCCTTTCATTTGTTTCAGTTTCATTTCAATGATAAAATGTTAGTTTATGCAGTAATTTTGAACCTTTTTGAATGTTTTAATACAGCTACAGATAGTTTTCTCATTCAGTCTGACAGGCATTATACTATGTCTGCACATTATTACGCAAGAGTTACACAAGAAAACAGAAACATGCAACAAAAACAAACTCAGCGAAGAAAATTTTTCACTCTAGAGTAAAACAGAGGATTTCCTAAGAAGCTCTGAGGATTTTTGCAGATTGTTTCAAACTCACAGACAATATGAGTATTATATCATTTACTCTGCTGCTGCATTCTGAAGGACGCCGTCAGGCAGCTTGCATGGGTGGTGGAGAACAGCAGGAATTTGATCACATCTTTCCAAAGAGAAAACTCAATAGTCAGTCCACCGACTCAGTCTATTTCCCCACCCTCCCATCCACACTGTGAGATCAATATGTAATTTATCTGCGATAAAGCTGAGCTTTGCCTCCGGATGGTTAGAGCGGGCTGTATTTTACAGAGTGTGTTTGTGTCATGAGAATAAACAGGGACACATTGCACTGTGATCTGGTTAGAAGTGTGATGTCCTGTCATCCCAGTCACTGAGGTGTGCTGTTAGACCACAGGACGGCTGAGCCTCAGGCACCTGAACTCAGGTCATATTTACTCTGGAGTTTTATTTTTTTTATTCTGTGTGCTGTTATTGCTTTCTCTGGCCTTGCTGTCCTTCCCAGAGAACAGACCACATGCAAAACTCCAGTAGCAAAGCTGAACCAGTGGAAACCAGTTTAGGCTTTCAGTACAAACACAAAATGGAGAAATCACATAATTAAAAGAAAAAAAAAACTTTATTTCTGGTGGTGAACTATTTATCACTAATTAATTGAAACTAATATTTATGCACTTCTAATTTAATAACAAACATGGACCACAGAGGTAGCAGTTCTGGATCCAACAAGAAAGAAAAGCATCAGATTTTTCACATTTATGGATTAAATCTTCTAAACAAAATGCATAATGGACAAGATGTTTGTGAGCTTACAGACTGAATAACATGGAGATTTTTAATTTGGGAAATTAATGGAAAAAAAATGTACCTGCTGCTCATTAATCAGAGGCAACCAGGAAAAAATAAGCAATTTTAATTGTTCAGTAATGTGATTGATTGGTGCGTAGCAGTTTTCTAACTTATGTTTTGTGTTTAAAAATTAACCGTCTAACAAAATAACTAACATAATTTTAGTAGTAACATGATGGCTTAAAAGTGTATGCCCCATTACCAATTTATTCTGTTTTTATGTTTTGTTTAAAGTTTTTAATCGTCAAATAAATTTTAATGTCAGACAAAGACAACCTGACTAAAGTTGACTTTTCAAATATTGATTTCATTTATTGAGAGAATAAAACTATCCAAACCAACCTGATATTGTATAAAATGTGCAAATTCACCACATTTTATATCATTAATTTCTTTTTAAAGATATTCATTTAATTTCGCTTGCATCACTGTCATATATGTAGCATCACAAATTCAGCTGAATATAATTTATCTGCCTGTATGAAATAATGCCAAATATGTAAATAAAAAAGCTGCACATTATGTCCTGATGTAAAGAGATTTAAGAACAGACTTTTAAAAAATCACTGGCACTTCTCCAAAAGTTCATAAAGTTCGGGGTGTCAGCCTCTGCCTTTTCTAAGGTTAGTGTTTATGATTCAAAAATGAAATTCCTGGGAGAATCGAGACAAAACTAACTCCTGACTAACAGAAAAACGAAGGACAAAACAAGAGCCACATCGCATGTGGAATCCAGTGGTCTGAGGAGATATTGCTGCATTTTTAACATTGCTGCCTTTGTCTAAACAAAGTTACAGGCCTTTTGCCTCAGCTGACTTTGGTCAAGTTTTTACAGAGCATTATCACAGAACATGGACTGATGTCAAGTCCAATGTTGAAATGCTTAAAGGAAAATTAATTTAGGATCAACTTTCCAGAAACAAAATATCTTCATTGCAACTTGCTTGACTTATGATTCCCTATTTTCCCTTGTGTTGTCGAATGGAAACAACTTTCCTAACGCTAGCCACTAGAATGATTTACAACAAGACAGTGTTGCACCTAAATGTTCATTACAGAGCTAAGTGCTGGCTCACAACACAGAAAGCTAAGTAAGCAGTCTACAGGATCAAGGTGAAGAAGCTCCTGGGGATGTTTGAGCAAATTAAGATGTCCAACAAAGACTTAATGTAGCCTCCATCTTGAGAAAAATGTGGGAAGTTTTATATTAGATCCAAAGACACTGTTGCCTGATTCAGTTGTTGTTTTAATCCAGCTGGATGCAACCCTAATGGCTGATCCAAGAAAGGCTGAATGCATAATGTCAGTGCTCAGTAAGAGCCAACAGAAAGTGGGAATTAGCCTCAGTGGATAACGAAGCTGTAAAATGTAAAATGTTTGACCCACATTTAGTTGTCTATTAACTCCTAAATAAATATTGTAAGTTTTAGATTTTGAACTTGGGTTTGTACATTTGTGAAAAACAAATTGACAGTAGCAAGTTGTGTTAATTTTGTATTAATTTTGTCATTTCTCCAAGAATAAAGTAGGGCTTTTAAGTTATCAAAAACAGAAAGCTCCTACTCCTGCCTTTTTCTATTTCCCATGTTGCTTAGCGACATGTTTTTGTGTCTGCCGTGAGTGAGATTGAAATGGGTCATATTGCTCTAAAGTTTGTTTTTAAGCCTAATATTCATTTTAAAGCAACTGTCAGTTTGTATTGGATGATAACATTGTCCTGTCACATTGTTTAAGCCTGTCCAAATAAAGTTTTTATAACCAGAATTCAGTGATGCTTCATAAGATGCATTATCAGATATTTGTTAATGCAAGTTAGATCAAGAATTAAAATTCTTCTAACATATAAGAACTAGTTATAATTTGGTAATTTAAGTGTCTTTGTTCAACCGAGGGTAGTCTTCTTTCATAATATGAAATTATTTGTTTTGATTTAGTGTTAAAGTATAATAACTCGGTTGAAGATTTTTGAGCTAATGGGACAAAATTTGCATCTGTTTTAATCAACTTGATGACCTTTAATTTCTGAGTTAAAACAAAAACAACAAATGAACTTTCATTTTCAAGTTAAACCACCATCAAATATTTCAGTGTACACATGAAAACAGTAGAAATGACGATGTAGTTCGCAGCCCCCTGTTTTTCTTTCTCTCTTTATTACTCAGTTTTCTTTAGGCATTCAAACTCATGTGTTGCAGCTCCTTCTCCTTTGCCCCAAATGTCACCAACTTTTTGTTCTGTATTGAGAAACAGAGCAGCTGAATATAAACATGATGCTTATCTCATTCCACAGCTTTCGCCTCTGCTCCTGCTAGGCAGGCAGACTCTATCAAGCTGTTTGTTGTGACTGCATTGTGGGAGGAACCCATCTCGCCTCAGCATTCAGTCGGGCTGTATGGTGTGTGCCACAGCGACCCGCCGGGCGTTGTTGTGATTGATCGCACCATTGCGAAGAGGATTACTATGCCATGATGCAGAGGCAAATTAATCATTCTGACACCGTGGCTGACATGTAATTTCTCCACCGCACGTTAGCAGGAGGAATTTCAGCAGGTGGAAGGTCCAAATATGGGCAATGTTTAGACTGTGAAAGTGGGGTTATATCCATCCCCATATCATATAAATTCTGGATTAACAGCATATTTAACTCTTACACTCATCGAAACCTTCTCATATTTTGTCATGAAACGGCCACAGGGCATCAGTGTCATAGCTTGCAATTTGATGAAGCAGAACAAATGATTGCTTTAGATTTTGTTTTATAAATGGAAAAATTCTTAAAATGATCCCTAAGCAAAATGTAGAACAGATGTGGGCTGAGAGCAATGGGTTCACATGTGTAATTTAATCCAGAACATTAGTGCAGAAGTTACCAAACCTTTCCATGCCTGGCCGCCTGTGGAGCATTTGCTTTTGGAGGGAGCAAACACACAAACAATTGCAGAAAATAATTGTTTGTGTAATGTGAAGTAACATTGACTTTTAGAATGTTTCTTTTCTCATTTTTATCCACAAATCTATAATTCTTGCATATGTATTGCATAAATCCTGCCTCATACCTTGTGATTTTAGTTGCTGGGGTTTTTTTGCAGTCGTGACTTCCATATCGGGTTACTGGATGATTCCTTTGGTCTTTCTATTGTCAAAAAGTTATCAATTTCACACTTGCTATGCTAACTTGTAAAGCAAAAGGTTAGGGTAGGGTCAATTTTATATATTTGACTGGCAGCCAATGAGAAATTTGGCTGTCACAAAGTTGAAAAAGTTACAAAGCAGTAGTGTTTTCCATTACAAATGTGCGCAAAACTTTGTTGATATTCTGCTAATATCGAAAAATAACGCAAAATCACAATTGCAAGGTTTTTATTTAATAAAAAAGCAAAAAGCAAAGAGGAATTATGAGATAGCAACAAACAGGTTTAAATGAATGAGATGGATATGTTGAGAATATACAAGAAGGAAAGAAACAAAAAAACAATGAGCATGAAACACTTAGTTTGTCTTTAAAAGTTGGGTTGTCAACCGGTGGGGTGAATTGCTTGCCATTTTTTGTTTCGGTATTTTCTTGCCTCTTGCCTAAACCCTGCTGTCATGTCCGTGACGGTGACCCTGACTGAGCTCCACAAGAACTCTGTTATTTAAGAAATCAACCATCTACAGAAAGCATCTATATGCTGTTGAAATGTCCCCAACACGTCAGCACTTCAGAACATAAAGAAATGACACTTGCTTTTACCAGCCTGTCACAGACTTTCTAACAAGCCCAAAGGCCAAATCAGAACCCATTTGCCTTTGTGTCTGTTAGATGGGAGCTGGCATTTATTGGTATGCAGTGCTTCGGTGTGGCTGGTGTGTTCTTGAGTGAAAAACATTTGTCTTCTGTAAGTTTGTTGCCTGGCGCCTTAAGCAGCAGATGTTTGGTTTTTCCCCCTGCCGCATAAAGTCAGCATAGGAAGGGTTAACTATGTGAGACACTAGCAAAAAGTCGAGCACTCAAAGAAAGACGAGAGAGAATAAACAGCTTTGGCAGGAGAAGCATTTGAGTTGAATTGGACACTTGGATCAAACACTGCTAAACTGCTTCGTCGAAGCTTAACAATTTGTCTTAGATGTTAAAATCAGATACAAGAGAGAAATTGGTGAAACAAAATCAAAAATCAATCAAACCTAAAACTCAAAGGCTGAGGAAACTGTTACCATTCTGAATTCAGTTTTCAGAATGGTAACATTATGAAAACTGACTCCTTTTGAAAACTCATAAGGAGTCAGAGTTTTACTAATCATAAAATTTTTAAAAAAGTTAAAAGTTTAACTCTTCTAAATATATATATATATATCTTAACTATGTCTTAAAGCTAAGTCTGGAAACAAAACTATTTTAATTAGGTCTACTAATTCTGGTGAGATGATGTTTGCAGAAATAAACACATTTACACATAAATGTCCCGTTTTGCACAGTAACAAAAGGTAGCACTTTGGGCCAAATTCAGCTTATATGCAAAAAACATTATTTGGAGTTTAGTTTTGTGTTTGCTGGGCTTTGATTGTAATGACATGCAGTCACAGCCACACAATTGTTTAAAAAATTGCAGGGAAGTTGTGTCAATATTTTTATTATTACCTTAATAAAAACCACAATAAATATGGAACAATGTGAAAAGTAACAATGTAAGAAAAATGTAAGAAAAAAAGGAAACTTGTTTCTTCACCATTATGCCTCAGATTGTTGTGAAGGACAAACATGAATATATTTTAGATAACAAACATAAATGCTAAAAGACATCCAACCATCCAGCTCCTACTTCAGACTTCTGCTCATAACTACTTTTCATATTTCTTTCCATTTACTGTCAATACTCAGGAGTCATGGCTGCTTTACTTTGTTTTTATGGCACTTTCTGAAACCACTGCTTATGTTCTCTGTGAGAACGTCGTGAAATATGAGAAAAGGGATAACAAATCAGAATATTAATAATTATGACTTCTTAATCATGTTAGTCGCTCCATCTGTCATCTGTTGTGTGATTTTTATTTCCGTTTTTCTTTTTTGTAGCAGGAAATGGCGTCAATGTTTCCACTACTTGGCAGTCTCTGTCTGCCTGGTGGTGTATCAGCGTCCCTGAGAGAGACAGAACAGTCTCCAATGTAATTTAGAGATGCAAAGAGGTATTGCAGATTTCTCTGAGTATTTTTTTTTCTTCAGATAAGCCCATTAGCATTCTTTTTCTGTATTTTTCACTTTTATTCATAACTTACTTCAGCTCAGTTGAGCTACTGCCTGTCCACCTGCAAACCTATATTTATTCATGTCTACACAGTACAGCAATGATATGGCAAAATATAAATGTACCTGGAAAACATATTCATAAAGCAGGTGAAGCTTGAAAACAATGTAATGCATCAATATCCCCATTTCAAAAAAGTTCACACTCAGAAGTTTTTCCATCTGTTCCAAGTGAAGCCCTGGTTTATTCACAGTCACATAATTAGAAGAAGAAGAATAAAAAAATGTCAAGATGGTGCAAACCAATATAGCACCAAGTCTGTCTTAAAAGTTTAGCATCCTGCTGTGTGTTGCTGTATTCTTTGTGTTTTTGGATCGTATTCTTTTTGATTACTGTTATTTTTTTCTCCTTGATTTGAAACGTCTTAGATTCCCCGTTTAGCTCTTCGTTTATCTTTTACCTTCCCTCGGCCTGTCATTTTCACTCTTCCAAAGCTGCTTTCTGTCGCATTTTCTCAGCTATTGCCTTTTGCCTCTCATTTGTCTGTTTGGTTGTTTTTTTCTCCGTCAGTTCATCGGTTCTCATTCTTCTCAACAGCTTCCTCCTGTTTCTACTTTATCATGCCACTTGTCTTCTTCCATGCTCCAAGTCCTGTGAGCAGATTTTTTCCAGTTTTTCTCTTTTCTTTCCACCTAGACTAATGTAAATTGAACGGTTTAAATTTAATGACCCCCCACCTTGGGTGAAAATAGAACATTTATAAATATTGAGGATTAAAAACTTAGCATGACTCACTCATTTTGAAACTCGGCATGGGTTTGTGGAGAAAAGAAATGTTTATTTGAAGCATACCTGATGTACCACTTTGGGTTTCCATATGTTCACAACTCACTTTCACTGCAACATTAAAAAAGCAGAACATTTATTTAATTTAATTATTTAAAAATAAGCAGCAGGTTTTGCAGCTCCAACATGTCAACAGTAACAAACTGCATCTTTATTTACACATTATCGGTCTTAGCTCTTAACTAAAACCAATAAAACATGTTTGAAACATCCTTGGATGTCAGTATTGATTGCCTATAATGGATGAATTTGCCATCAGGACTGACTGTCAGGTGAAACTGGCCACCATAAATCACACTTTAATTCATAATGTTGTTTCATCACCTTTTGAATTTTGTTTTTTTTTGCCATTATTCCCACAATTATATTTCGTGTGCGAATGTAAAATACTAAAACTCATTTTTTATTTGGAACTTCAAACATTATTTCCAGATTTCTATATTTTAATCTCCCAGGTTTGTGTGTTTCAGGTTCAAAATGTTTAGAATTAAATCCAGAAATGTCAGGTTGAAATATGAGAGGTCTCAGGTTGGCTGCAGATGGGCTGCTGCTTGGCCCGGAAAGCAGGTAGCAGAGAGGGAATCAGAGGTTAAATGAAATCAACTTATATCACCTCTGCCTGATGGCACAAAGCATCGTCTGGCTGCTCCAGTTCCAGACTAAAATGCTCTTGTTGTGATTCCAGTTTTATGATCCTCCAGCTGCCTCAACTTTAACTCCATCATGAACTCAACACAAACCAGCTATTATGTATAAGTCTTTTAGGAGCCTAATTAAAACATATTTTATATGTTTTACATTTTGTATCAGGGCAGTCATAAAACAGCTCTTAATTGAAACTACTATGTGTAAAGATGCATTTCTTCCAACCTCTCAAAGAGGAAAAAGCAAACACTTTGGAATGACCTTTTATCTAATGTGGAGATTATAACCGGAGGTGTAACAAAAATCTGTATGATGACATTTTCTTCATCTTCCCTCAGTTTTTTCTTTTCTTTTTCTTCTTCATCTTTCAAATTAGCCCAACCTTCTGTGTCGTCTTCCATTTTTCCACCTCTCCGTATGATGTTACCTCCTTCGCTCCCTCTGTCCTTCTCCCTCTTTGTCTTCTCAATGACAGACCATCTGGCCTCAGCCAGGCATTTTAATGGCCTTATCACGGGCCACAGACTGCACCTCAACCAAGAACAGTGATTGGCTGAATACCCAGAACGCCCTTTTCTCTCAAAGTTGGGGCAGCCCTGCCATGAAAGCTATCATTTACATTGCAGAATCGTTTGCTTCAGTCAGTAAAATTAATGCCTCACTCAGCTGCATCATCGTTTTGTCTGTGTTTGTCACGTTAGCTGCAATTTTTCTTCTACTATTGTAGGTAAGCAGCTAGGAATTACAATTACAGACTGGTTTTAGCTACATCAACACATAGCATGATTTTAGTTAGGAATATATGATTGAATATTTCTTAGTGTTCACTTTATCCACAAATTTGAAGTTTTTAGATGATAAACTGACGCACTTTTGTAATTTCTATTATAAAAACTACAGCTACATATTGACACTTGTGATAAAGATGCATAAAATGCTCTAACTGCAACTGTTTGCTTTCATCATGTGCAAAAAAATCTGAGGGCTTTGTGCACCTCTGATTTAGATCTGGACTAAACCTGAACAAAAGAAGCAGTGAAGAAGTCCTCACCAACATTTTAAGGAACTTGTAAAAGGGAAATGTAAATTCACAGAACGTAGGAGTCAAACAGATTCAATCAAAGTCAGTTTGAACAGAGGTTTAATCAAACAGAACTCTTGAGAATGTCCTGAGGGCATTCAAAGGTCAAAAAGAGTGAAGTCAGAGTGTTTTTTTCTCTACTGTTCACTTAAAACGTCCTAGAAAAGAAAAAAATTTAAAAAGGTTAACCTGTGAAATATTTGATTATATTGTGAAACCTTGCAGCACAAGGAAGTTTTATTTGAAATAAATGTCATAGCAAGGAAACTGAAAGCAAATGTTATTTGTGGAACCTGCAGTTTCATTTAAATTTAATGTCCTCATTTTTGTGTTTAACCGCTCTAAGTGCACCTATTGATGTCAGCCAGCGAGACTCTGCAGGAACACAGCAGTTTGCTAACGCATCTTATTAGCTACCTGTGGTTTTCCTGCCACCAACAAATCTGCAGGTGGACCACAAACACTTGTCTTCATTTTCAGCAGTGTGCGCTGACCTGAAAGTGACCCGAAGTGTCTGCATAAAGGAGAGACTCTGCTAATGATGAAGGGCAAAACGAAGGAGATAACCACACTTTAATTAAAGACAATGGCCCTCTGGAGATGAGCACTGATATTTAACACTGTACTTTGTACTGGAGCATGTACTGATATAGGTACAAGATCTAATAAGATCTGCAAGTGAAAATGTTCTCAAATTTCACAAGATGCCAATGACACGAAATGCGAAGTAGAACAATTTATTCCTTTATGTTTTTTGCAAGATACTGTAGTTTATTTTCAACATGGTGAAAAGCTTCTACATAAAGGAAGGATCAAATTATAGCCAGTGAAAAATAATCTACATTTACGAGGGCAGATATGTTTTGGTTCCTTGTTCATATAGTTACCTTTAGTCTAGACTGATTTATAAAATATTATAACAGTGACTTCACTGACTTATCTCATACCATTTTTGCATGTTTTTTCCTTGTTATATGAGAGAGAAATCATCTGTAGAGGTTGGACAAAATCAGGTGCTTTGTAAAAATGTTCTACCATCCATGCTTTTAAGCAACGTACCTGGAAAGCAGCCATCACTTTTGGGCTCAGGTGAATATTAACTGCAAAGGAAAATAAAGGTTAAAACTAAATCAGAGCAAAGTCATGGATGACGGGAAGAGACGGAGGAGAAAAAGGTGAAAGGAATGAGATAAGATGGAGGGAGCAGATGGGAAGACATTACTGGAATGAAAGAGAAACGCATAAAACAGACAAAAGACAGGAAATGTAGAATGTTGAAAGAAAAGAAAGAAATAAAATGATCAAAGATGGGAGGGAGGAATAGAAATAAAATTATAAATATCCAATAAAAGAATTTACCCAAGGGAAATCAAATACTGCCATGAAAAACCGATAGATAATGAAAAAAGAAAACCAACAAAAATAATAAATGGAAAGGACAAGAAAGAAAAACTACTGCGAATATCTGGGAAAGAAGTTGTTCAAATAGCTTAAACTGCTAAGTAGTGATGGCTATAAAAAATTAAATCTTATTAAATGGTGTGAGAAAAGAAGGGACTGGCATGAATAGAGTGACAGAGAAAAATAAAGGGTAGTAAAAGGAAAGTAGGTAAAATGAGGTGGGAAAATGGCAGTGAGGATGAAGGATTTCAAAGAAAAGACATCCAAAACAGAGATTAATAACAAAATGTCTGCAATTTTAAAAAGCAGGATGGGAAAAAATCAAAAAGAGAAAACCATTAAAAATCTGCCTAGAGATATTTCTGAATTAAAAAATGTATTTTTACTTTATTTTTTACGATCCATCTGATCCCATAGGATTAACATTTACAAAACTTTGTCCTTAAGTATTTTTACTGATATATGTTAAACAGTCATTAACCATTTGGTCTTGGCTGGATGTAGCATACAAGTGAAAAAAATCATAATCTTCATCTCCCAAAGAAGTTTGTCGCTCATTATGGAAGAAACAGTGAAGCAAACAGGAAAAATTAAAACAAAAAGAAATGCAACAAGCTTGTGTGACTGGCAACTGGATTCAAAAAAATGCAACAAAATCCTTTTAAATAATATTGACTCACATTTTCATGCAGGAGCTTAATAAGGTCAAGAAATAAAGAGCAGTTCATGACAACTCCCTGGTCCCCCCAGCCTCCAGACCTCGTCATCTTTTGACTGTTAGTCTGAGAGATTTATTTCAGTATAATCTGAGCCATCAACACAGGCTCTTTGTGGGTGACTCAACAGTTTTTCCCCTTTCTTTTTATAACATGGCCTCTGGTCAGCACTATACTTTCCTTTTTTTTGTGTGATCTGGAGGAATTTAGCCAGAGAAGCTGGAGGTTGACTTAATGCACAGAGAAGCTGCCTGAGAAAAAGCGAGAGTCACGCACGGACTCTGGGCAAAAGGACACACGTGAAACAAACATGTGGACCTTTTCAGCAGAGTTTATCCTTTTGCTTTTTGTGTAAATTATTATTTATTTTCTAACATTCGTGGTATGCTTGTTGAAGCTCCTGATTGCATATCTTAACACCAATGTTTTCTGACTTTAAATTGTATTGTTGAATACATTCAACAGTATTGCATTAAACTTGTGGGTTTAATGTAACTTTTTCATCTGCATCTCAGTTGCAATCCTCTTTTCCCAGTTGTGAATCAAAGCCTCAGTCTTAATCTATGTTCACACAAAACGCAAATGCCACCTAAATCTGACATACACAGTAAATCCAGACATAAACATGGCTGAAGGAAGATGTGTCAACAGTAATTTTTCTTGTTTCTTAGCTTCCTTCATCTGATGATACTTTTAGCTTACTCCTATAAACAGTGCGCTGCTGTGTGATGTATTTGGAGTCATAAAATGTTCACAAAGAAGTCTAATTGCAATCACATTTAATTTGTAATACGGATGGACTTTCAATAAAAAAATTAATTTGGAAGCAGATTTCCAGATTTGGCAAATATTGACACCAAAGTAACGTTTTACTTATTAGGAGAAACTTTAGCTGCTAGTAGAATTTGCATCGTCTTTTCTAAGTAGGAGACCAACCAGCAGGACTTTTAAAAGCTCGCTAAAGTCTGAGTAAGGTTATATTGGCTAATAGAAACATTTTGTTTAACATAAGTTTTTCCCCACATTTCTTTAAATATTCACACAAACACACATTTTGAGAACAGCCCTAACTTTTTCATTCTTTTCTATGAAAGACTGGATCATTAGTTTAATTTTTTTAATTGAAAGATAGAGGACCCTGAAGGACACAGGGTTAGTGGGATCCACCATGCCTCTGCTGTGAAATTCAGCCGTGATGGCTTCATTAGTCAGTGTGACCTGTGTGACTCAACATGAATAAGCCTTATGCAGATTCGGCGCAGGTCAAACTTTCTGCAGCTGCTGCAAAACGCCCATTATCAATCTCCATAAAGGAGACGTGGCGGTCAGAGCCCAGCCATTCAACATCTGCTACCAGGATGCACTAAAAGCCAACCAGCTGTCCTCACATTTTTATTTGTGTCCAGTCTGGTTTAATATTTACCACAGGTGAGATGTGCTACTTTATGCAAAACATGCACATTTAGTAATGCAGCAAATTTCCTCTGAAGTTGGATAAAATTACTCAGACAGGATGTTTTGTTTTGTCCTTTAATCTTGTGTTATTCTAAATCTGTTCTGAGTTTCCACAACAAGTATCCAGCTGTGTTCTGTTTCCAATCACCTGCAGGCCAACAGCCAGTTAAACTGCACGACATTTGATGGGTAGGTAAACTTTACTGACCTAACCTGAACCCCTAGGATGGACGGTGAATCATCCTGCACTTAATCATCCAGTGGAGACACAACGTGGGCTTCAATAGTTGAAAAACAGCACACGTAATTTTAGAGCCAAATGGGTATGACAGTATGAAACGTACTCCCAAGCAGAAGACGACTGGAAAGCTTGGGCAATTTATTGGACAACAAAGCAACGTGAAAAAGAAAGATTTTTCTTTTATATTTAGTAGAAATAAAAACGGTGTTCGGATTTGATTCAAATGGCATTTATGTACAGAAGATGAAATGCCAAGACATTTTTTTTAAAGTGTAAGCAAATCACACACAGCAAATTTATATAGAGTGAAGATGAGCTGTCTTTAATAATTCTGAGTAAATAAATTTCAGAATGACTCTGCTTGTAAAACAAAGCTGTCTCAGGTCAGACTCAATAAAATATTCAACACAACTCAGACATAAGCAGAGGAGTGTGGGGCATGGATAGAGGCTTCCAGAATAACCAACTTCTGTTTCTTATATTAATATAATTATAATACACCCAGAAGAAATTCAGATCAAGATATCAAATTACCAGTTTTTCTCTCCACAGAAATTACTTTTGGCTCAGTGTATCTGTGTGTTTGATGTTTCTGCTTTTTTGTCCTTTCAACTTGAACAGATTCCTGCTCAACACACTGTAAAAACACAAAATCAAGTATTATGGTTTCTAGTGCAATTATCTTAGTACACTTGAAATTAGACAAAAACTATCTCACAAGCAACTTTACAACAATAATCAATAATTCCTAATATTGACTCAAAGTGCTAGTTTGCAGATTATTCCTGTGGCACTGGAAGCATCGCATGATGGTACTAAGATTGTAAGGTTAAATGTTTCAAGCAGAAAGCTATCAGTGACTTTTGCAGTACAAACTGAAAGGCGTATTTTGCTTATAGTGTTTCCAGTTTGGAAGAATGGCTCTCTGTCGTTTCAGTAAACTCAAAAGGACAGCGCACCAGAGACTTGTCAGCAGATGCCTCCATCAACGTTGTTCTTTAGTCTTTTCAATACCAAAAATAAAATCCAAACAGGCGGTGATGTTTTAGTGTTTATGCTTGTTTATTTTTGTATGTTTGCTGTTTAATGGTTGTGAAGAAGTATGCAGAGACTCGGAGCCAAATGAAAGCTTCTTGTTTGCCCTGCAGAAACTGTTGACTGTAGCGGAAGATATTGGACTCTCAGAAAATGCTGAGGTTTTAGTGTCTTTATACACAGACACAGATACACAGCATAAACTTTCACCTATTAAAATCAAATTTCAGAAAATTATGCATTCAACGTTGTTGCATTCTACAGAGGTAAACAAAATGTTAATTTTAACTGAAGAAAACTGAAAGCTCTCTAATAGCTAATATTACTCCTTTTATTCAGAACAATTTCACTGAGGCTCTTGCTGTAGCCGTCTGCCAGTCTCTGAAATCAGAGGAAAGTTTCTCCCACATTCAGCTGTGAGATGTTTGATGGCTTTCCTGCATGTTTATCCCATTTCCAATCTCTCTCACTGAGATCAGGAGTTTAATTTGTTTCCATTTCTTAATTTTCGGTCCACATGTTTTGGGTCACTATCACTTCACAGGCCCCGGTTCTGCTTCAGCTTTGATTAATTTTGCATACGTGGTCAGATTTTCCTGCAAAGACCGTTTGATACTTGATAGACAGTTGGTGTGATTTTTCTTACAAAGTTTCCTCCTTGCACATGAAGCTTCAGTTTGTGCAGTCTTTTTCTGACTATGCATGCATGCAACTTCACATTAACAGTAGCTAAAACTGTGTAGGTTGATGTAGGTTTCGTAATGATATCTTGTGACTTTTGGAAACTTTTTCTGCACTTTACAGTTTTTTCAGGGTGAGCTTGCGTGGACAGACAGATCTGTGCATGCTGGCAGCCATTTTAAAATGCCCTGCACTTTTAGCGGAGTCTCTAATATCAAATTCTTTTGAGACTTCTTGAAATCACTTGCCAGACTTTCTGAAGGCCTCAGACAGCTTTTTGGATCTCACCATTGTGTTCATTATTAATTCAACAGTCAGGAGCTCACCAAACTCATGTCAGAGGTTTAAATGAAGCAAATCATTTCCAAAAAGCTAATGGCATTCTCCTCATGTGAACCTGAAGTCTGTTTGTCATTTTAGCCATTTTAGGTAGAAAGAAATGCGGAAATTTACTTATTTAACAACAATATTGCATTTTTTTGGGAGTGGAGCTAATTTGGGACCATAAAGGAACAGTTTCAGTAAAACAATAATTGTCACCTATAATGAAATATTTGTGAAATAAATAAATCAATTAATAAACATACTCAAATGCAAAGATAGTGGCAGAACTAATGATACATAAATAGAAGAAAAACTTGCAGGTTAGAACCAGACAGAGTAACAAAAGGAAAAGACAATGAAAACCAGTGAGCTTAATGAGTGGAGAATAACAGAAATGAAAACATCAGGTGAGTGGGATCAGCTGGAAAGGAGCAAGAAAACTACAAAAACAAAGAGGGGAAGAGCAACTCTGGTCTTAGAAAACAAAATCCAATGCACACAAAGAACGTAAGTCAGAAAAAAACAAAGAAACTAAAACAGAGGAATCAACTTTTACGGCATCATTTGATGGGGCTGAATAGAATATGACACAACATAAATGAATATAAATAAACAACACAGAGATGGTCAAGCCACAAATGAAACCAACCAAAGAATTATAAGAAATGTCTCATAAGATCAAGAAGGATTTTAATGAACCTCAACCCCGTCTGTTGAGAAGGGGTTGAGAAAAAAACGTGAAAATATAATTACATTTTTCTTATATTTCAATGAAAACTAAAGCACAATCACAAAAACTAACAACTTGTACTCTGGAGTTTGTGCTTTCTCAAATAAATTAATGAACTTGTAACTAAGAAATTAATTTATTTATGAACTAAACTTTTTCATTAAACTATTTTTTTCAAGTATCAGTCTAGTAAAGTTATGTTCGACTGTACTCAAAGTCCAGCTTCTCAAAAAGCTTTAATTAAGATGCATTTTAATTTGTTGAATTATTCAAAGTAATGTAGTTTATTTGGAGTACATAATATTTTAATACTGTGCATAATTAATACTTATTTGTTTAACAAAGGTCCCCAATTATGTTATGTACAAAGAACAGATGGGAGCAGCACAGCAGGAGCTTCATTAACAAAGACGGAGCCATCAAAGTCGTCTTTAATTGGATTCACTGTGAACTCAATCCAACCTGCAGACTGTGAGCAATCACATAGTTATCCTTTTAAATTATGAGATGTACCTGACACATGTTATTAATTATCATCAGGTATTTTAAGAGCTTTACAGGTAATATTTAATTATTTAACTCCTGACTGCTGTTGTAGGGTTGCAGATTAAATTGCTTTGGATTCACAGGTAAGTGAAGATTGACTGCATTAATAAAAGAGATGAAAAGCGTTGGAAAGACTTTCACAACTTGTTTTTTACTTAACTGACATCATATGTTTGCAGCCAGTTTCCACTGACCAATATCTCATGTTTGATTGCAGAGCCTTTAAGCTAATAGAAAACTTTTGACTGACAGATGTGTTTCAGCATGCTGTCTGGAAAGACTCACTGCTCCAGAGTTACATTCAAGAACAGAGACCTGTCATTGGTAAAAAATATAGGACACAAGCAGGAGGAATGATTGTAAAGAGCCTCTGCACCACTCTCCACAAGCAACTCATATTAATTAACCAGGACAGCTGGGAAAAGAGCGTAATCAGCAGCAAATTACCTCTGCAGAGGTCATGCAGTGACAGACAATAAAGATCTTATTGGTGCAGCGTCAGGTGGACCGGCTGGTGGATGAATGCAGATGAGAGCGAACATGTTAACTGGCTGGTCCAAGGTGAACATTTGCATATTTTAAACGGCCTCGTCTGTCTCAGGTGTTTAGCTCATACTGTGAATCACTGCAGGCGCAACAGTAAAACATGCTGAACTTTCTAGCTGGGTAATATTACAAGCTGTCTGGAGTAGAGGGGTCAGAGATCAGCATGCCCTCGGATGGTACCCATGTGGCTTCAGGAAGGCCATGGATGTTGGGGATGAACCGACTTACGCCATCTGAATGCAGAAAAGTTTTTATTCTCTTATCAGGATGTGGGATGAAACAAAAATTTAGTTTCTCTGGCTTTTTAAGGCATGACCTTAAGCACACACTGGGGCACTCTGCAGCTGAGTGTGAGGTAAAGGAGATAAGACTCAGCTCCTCTCAATACAAGACCAACTTAAAGTTGGAGTTCTCTGTTTAGGTCAGAGGTGAGGAGCTGTCACATATGGAGTATGTTAAATATCTTGTCAAGTTGAAATGGCATCGCAGTATGAAACCAGACATGGACTGAACGTGTTTTGATTAAGTGAATCCCTTGATTGCAGTCTGGAGGAATGTGTGCAGGCTGTACTACTAGGTGGATCCAGCTGAGCTACAGTTTTATTAGGAGAAATGGTTGCTAAATCATCTGCGTCAGAGGAAAATGAGCGAACTTACCACAATTTGTCAAAGTTTTCAAATGTTGAAATGATACTAAGCAGTGGTTCTCAATCCTGATCCTGATGTGAACCAGGCATAACCGGCAGCCTTATGTAATTTCTTAGTTTAATTTTTATGTTTTGAACTGCGAGGCAGAACAAGCTTGGATCACTCAGCCAGATCGTTCATGTTTAATGCTCGGACCTCGTGCTGTCATCACTTCCTGCCCAGTCATGTGTGCCAGTGGATGGGAAAGGAATTGGCCCAGTCAATTATTCAGCCTCGGTCAGTTGAAGAGACATTAGCAGAGCACAAGCTGCTGTGGCTTAAAAGGGACAAACATATTCAATTACGACAAAAAAGTGGTACATGTCAATAATCTTTCACAGAAGTCACTTTCTATTGATCTACTAAAGTCAACATAGAGAAATTTACAACAGTTTACTGCCTAAAGAGCGGAAACATATTTGCTTTTTTGACCAATAGTGATGGAAGATTGCAGTAGCTATAAAACGCATGTGAAATTTGTCAGGGAGGAGAAACAGCCTTGAGCTGATTCACCTTAAATCTCAATGAATAGCAGCAGACCCAGGGTGGAAATAATCTTTCAGCTCCTTAAAAATCCCCAGGTCATTTCAGTCCTGAACGCTGTGGGTTAAAGTAGCTCTTTAATTACAAACCTCTGAGGTTCCCTGATATGCTGACCAAGCCTCAGTTTCTGTAAAAAGTTTATTATCTGTTCAGTTTCCAGAAAGAGAAAGTCTTTGCTCAATACAACTTTCATTCTGATCTCTGGAACAATACAGATGTTGTCATTAAACTCAATCATAAAACAGGGTCAACTTGCAAAAGGTTCAGTTAAAGCAATCAAATTCACAATATATTAATAGTGATATAAATAAAATGTGAAATTAAAAGGATGAAAAAGGCAAGTTTTATGAACACTGGTCAAATATTATTTTAAAAAGCACACATGTTCAAACAAACATGAATTAAGAAACACACATCAGAGATGTTTAAACGTTGACTAAGTCAGCACACAAACATATAGCTTTTTAAAACTATTGCATAAGGTTTAATGTTTTTCAAAAGATTTATGAAGGTATGGAGGAAATACGCAATTCTGCTTAATTCTCATCTCTGTTTGATGCGTTGGCTGGGATTTCTCCCATTGAGCTTGATTTCTCTGGTTAGATTTCAACTGATTTCAACTGATTTCAACTGATTTCAGCGTGCAGAAATCAGCCAGCAGGAGGAGGAGTAGTGAATGTTGATTTTCTGTTTTAGAGTCGTAGTCTGCCATCATCTTGGCAGGAATTAAACATCCATACGCATAAGGACTGAAAATACTCCTCACAAATGGAAACTCATTTGTTGGCTGCAGCTCATGCTGAGTCAACATTATTCATGTTCTGATTTAAAAATACAACAGCAGCTTTGATAAGCATATCACTGAATAGGAAAATATCCGTCATTTGCATTTGTGAGAGTATTATTTAACAACACAAGGATATATGTGTGTGTGTGTGTGTGTGTGTGCGTGTGTGTGTGCATTGGGATAGACAGTTAAATATATTCTCTGCTTGCCAGCTGACATGAAAACACAACCCAGCAAGCGTGCAGCGCTTCCATTGATACCGTTGTTATTTTAGTTTTAAGAGCGAACAGCGGCTGTCGGCCATGTCTGTATCTGAGTGTTTTGTGTGTCTGTGTTTGTCAAAACATATCTAAATATAATTTCAAAGACTTGCCAAGTTGCCAGCTTTGCTGCCATTCAGAGAGACAAGGAAAGTCACAGCTTTGCATCAGTGAGTGGTTTGTGTTGTTGTGTAAATCTTTCTTTGTGACTGGTAGTGTGTGTGTGTGAGAGAGAGAATGAGAATTGACAGTAAAACACACAGTGTGTGTCATCTCTTGCGTAGCCTTTTCTGTGGTGTCACTGAAGCGTTGCGACCTGTGCTACAGTCCAAGACGAACGACGCAGCTTCTCTCTATCATATCACACACGGACAACAACACTGGTGTCCTGATGTAGAAATATAACTCAATTGAAAGAGAAATCTGTCAACTAACAGAAGTTACAAAGATGCTACTTCAATTAAAGTTTAACCAGCAAAAAAAACAATAAACCATAACGGGATAGGAGGTGCTTTCATTAACCAAAAGTACTTTTTTAGGCTACCTTTGGCTCAGAGTGCTTCTCAAAAATGAATGTAAAAACAGATGTTAATAGCTGCATCTCCATTACCAATGTGTAAAAACTTTAATTTGTCAATGTTCTGCTAATGTCAAAAACTCACAGTTTCACATTTGCAGTGTTTCCATTACATAAGAAACACAGTTAAAATCACACATGAATAAGTTTGTTCATGCGATAAGTCATAAACACACTGCGCCATCATCCTCCTCCCACTTCCTGTCGTCGTCTTCATCTTTTCTGCCAGTAGAAAAGATCAACATCGGGTTGTTGATCACATGAGTCATGTGATCTGAAAAAACTGTTTCTGTTGCAAAAACTCTTACTCCTGCCAAAAAAGACACATCATTCTAGCGCAAACACCTTTTATTAAAAAACAAGTTTTTTTCAAAATTGGCATGTTTAAATTCAGCTAATTTATTTTCAAAGGTCAAATTGCACAGTTATATGGCAAATGGTAATGCAGCCAATGACAACACATGCAGATGCATCTTGGTTCAGTTCAGTAGGGGAAACATCACAAAGTAGTGAGGGGGGAGAACCTCTGGGGGTTTATTGGTTGCCTTCCTCAATCTTATCAAAGTTTGGTCATAATGTTAAAGTTTGCCTCTTTTCTTTCCTTCCATATAGTTTCAAGTTCGAAAAGACATACAACCTCATTGATCAACTGATTCCTATTTTTAGTGAATTTCACTAACTAAAACTAACTAAAACTGCTCTAAATAAAATCTGATTGATGGTTTGATTGAAATCCGTCCAGTCAGGCAGGGGAGTGGCTCCTGCATGGCTCAGTTTTAAAACGATTCATAGCAGGATCCACCATGCAGGCCTGTTGCCAAGGCTACAACCTCATGCTCACACCACGCTGGCGGCTCTCCAGAAAAGTTATTACAACACTTTCCGTACACTGGCTCATGATGCGCATTGTTTTCAACAACTAAATTAAAACAAAAGGATTTTTCCAACAACTGCAAGGAACCAGTCCAATTTTTCATGAAAGAGTTTTGAGTGCCATCTTTAAATCATTGAAGCATATTTCTTTAATTAATCCACATGAATAAAAATGATAAAACTGTGAAAACACCAAGCATGAGCTCACTGTCTCTCATCCTATTGTAGTTTATTTTCCTATATAACTCATCATGAAGTTTAGGTCCATGCCCCACATAAAACTGTTGTTAAAGCTAATATTTTCTACTGAAACCATAAATGTCATTTCCAATTCAGTTGTTAAACATTATCAGCCTTTTGATACCAACAGGAATTTTTAACAAATCCTTCTGCAGCCAGTGTGTGTAACTGTTTTTCAGCCCTGTTGATGCTGGTCAGGATGATGGAAAGTGCCGCATGTTGTTTAAAGAGCCATTAATAAATTAAGCTCTAGCTCCAGCTCTCTAAGCACTAAAACTGTTTTAATAGAAAACCCAACTGGCCGTTCAGTCTGTGTTGCATGTTGGAACAGGAATGTTGTAAATACTTTTCTATCAGCAGTATTAGCCTGTTTGGTCCTGAATTGTGCGGCCAAGAAACAAAGTAAACAGCAGAGATCCATGTGCAGCTGAACTGATGCTGATCCATCCATCCATCCATAATTCTGCAAAAATAAAAACCACATTCTAGAACTAAGTGGCTGCAGTTTGAGTAAGTTTAAAAGCCCAAGGGAATCAGATAATTTAATTAAATTGACAAGGCAGCTTGGCTTTGAAAAATGATTTCCTGCTAAATCAGTTCACTTTATGGTGCATTTTTTAAGTTAATAACCTCAATAATACTAATAATTTTTAATACAACCTTTTGTTTAAGTTATATTGTTGCAGCCTGTGCTTTCTTTGTGTCCGTCAGTTTAATTTGATTTTGGTGCTGTTTTAAAAACTTTATTTTTCAGTTTTTTGTGGAGTATAAGTATACTAAGATGTGATTATAAAGATTTATTTTAGAAATGTGAAAGAAAATCTGATTCTGTGGTTTTCTACCGAGGATCTGGCTTTCCCACCTGGGTTTTGCATGTGGGTTATTTTTCATATAAGTAAAATAGCCAACTTCTAAATTTTGTTCAGAGCCAGGCCGGAAAAGACTTTAGAGAATAAAAAGCAGCTACACCACACAAAAGAAAAAACCTTGCCTCAAAGTCGGGTTTTAACACACATTTCATAAAACAAGGACGTTTCCAGCACTGATGCAGAGGCTGCTCTTTTCTCCAACCTGGACGCTGCTGCAGTCTGAGGCTGTCGGCCCTGAGATTTAAGACTCGCTGCTGCACTCAGCTGCCTGCACGGGATTTTCTAATTAGAGTTGGCGACTTGGCTGCAGCTTCGCCTTGCAATAAATCACAAAGCCTCTCAGGTGCATTCTCTACAAGCCCGCTCAGTGGCATTTCACTATCAGCACTCTGATTGAGCTCCCCTGATATTTTCATCCAGCAGAGGGACGAAAATAGGAAGAGGGGTGTTTGAGGGTCTGTGGTGGTGTGAAGTGAACATTTTCTAGCATCAACGCCATCAAACATATTAGGGAGAGAAAATTGTTTAAAACATTATGTGTGCCAGCATGAATGGGGTTCATCACCAATAAACCTAAGAGTGCTAAAAACCTTAGAAAAAAAGGAAAATATTGTTGACAGTGAAAGTTGGATGCTTCTCTAGCAAGAGTTAATTTTAGTATCACCTCATAAATATCAACGATTTGATGATTTCTCCCAGTTGTTTGGTGTCAGACAGAATAAACATGATACAGCTATTTAAATATTTTGTGGAGGAAAGTTTTTTGCTTGCAGCACAAGCTGTAGTACTAACCAAAACGTCTTAAGATTGGTCAGCAATTCTGCAGAGGTTCAGTGAAGCATGACACAAAAGTGGAGATACTGAAAGCAAAGATGTTGAACTTGCAGGTTGAAGCTTGTGAAAACCTTCAAGAGCTTCCAGTTAGAAAATTACACTTTAAAATAAATTACCTACAAGGAATACAAACATTTTGACCTCTGAGTTCAAACAGAATGTTTCTGAATTCTAGACAGAATGTGAATACAACCAAAAGCTTTGGTTCAGGAAAATCATCTCCCGTAAGATGGAAATGAGTCATTTCTAAATCCTGTTTAACCCCCAGAATAACCAGTTCAGCTGAAAAATGCCTCAGACATTCTACCATGATCTTAAGAAAATGTGTCATTTTGAGTGAGTTTGAAGAAGAGGTAGGAATTTTTATAAGTGATTGGGATGTTTTTAAAAGCAGTAGAAACCCAAATGGAAGCATAAAAAGTGCAAAAATGTAACATTTGGACACAATCTGGTCTCCTTTAAACTCATAGACCTGAACAGAAGTCAGTTGTGGTACAGATGTTTCCCCAGGCAATAGAAACTTATTGGCAAAAACTCAATGCTGTTCTGATCCGCGGTGTTAAAACTTCTCTGTTAATCCTCTGAGTCTAATTTTGAATCCACTCATTTCTGTCTGTTCTGCTCTCCTTGAATTAGCTTTAGCCTCAGCAGTCACCTGTTGTATCCTCTGAAGATTATTAGCTCTCACTGAAGAACTTCAGGTCTACAACAGCCTGAAAAATAGTTTAAAGGTTAGGCTAGTAATATTTATTTCATAACCACTTCAAATTCCCTTTAACTTACGTAAAGTTTTATGTGGTTCAAAATATATTCTTTTCAATAAGAGAAGAAACAGCAACATTTCTTACCTACTTCACTTATTAAAAAATATATCTTGAACCACATAAGAAGTTTTACGTAAGTTGACGTTTCCTTAAATACGTTTAAGAAAAAGAACAATTTTGTTTACTTTTTTCATGCATATAGAAATGTTTTTCTGTCTTTATTTTATTTTTGCAATGACAAAAATCAAATTGTGTGATTATTTAATTTTATTAATTGTTTTTAAATACAAAATAAAATAAATCCTAAAGCAAGATTACAATAACTCATCACTGGCACCATAAAAATGCTACTTAAAAACTGACATTAAAGTCTAATTTACATTGAAATAACAGTCTGCACTAACCACAGCAGCACCCCACAGCTGCAGCCAAGGCGAAGCTACAGAATGACTGGAGAGCTCTTACTCCTGCCAAATATCAGCTTAACTGAAAAATGACTGCTTTCAAAAGTAATTTACTCTGCCTGATGGTGACACGATTTCACTGCACTTACAATGTCTCTGTAGAGATAAGAAAAGAGAGGTGAAAGAGGAACCAGGGATGAAGCTTTAACACACTTCTTCATTCAGTCCTCTGTGTATTTTACTGATCACTTAAACACATCTGGAATGGTATGAATGCTGCATGCGCGAACAGGGGAGGTCAATATTTTATGATGGAAGCCAAGGAAGACATTTAAATGACACCTTTAGCAAACCCTTTCAAGAATAATTCCTGGTTTTATATTCATAACTCCACGTTTCATTTGCAAGTCACAGAATGAATAAATTACAAAGAGTGGATCTTATTTCTAATTCTATAGAACAGGGAAAAAGTTTAACAAAGTTGACATTTTATGCTGTTTGTAACGTCTTAAATTAAGGATTAGCACAGTTAATCCAGCTATCCATCCATTTTCTTACATCTTTGTCCCTACTGCAACAAAAAGTGAAAAACCAAAACTCTTCAGCAAATTTCTTTATAAATTGCTAAATGGAAGTTAAGGATTCTTTGGGATTTGGGAATTTCATGGAAATAAATTACAAGAAAAATTCTTGTAGTTTTCTTTTAAAAGAAAAGATTTCCATCCATTAAAAAATTAGTTCCTACAAAAAACAAACTTTTCAGTTAATGTCGTCTTCTTACTAATAGTAGCTGTGGTTTCCAGAGAAACAACAAAATCACCCAACAACACATCGTTATTTTTATACTGCATGTCAGTTTATGAATAGCACAAGGGAGGTGTAAACAGATTCTTAATATAAACTTTATAAACTTTATCCAGACTAACTTGCTTTTTCCTTCTGCTAATGTTGGAGAACCAACTGTTTGCCATCCATCTTTACAGAACTCATATGAGAATTCAATCAATTATTTACTTTCAGTAAGAAAGTGTCATGAAATATTATTTCAAAAATAGCTAACTTCGACACTGTTTGACAGATGATTTCAGGCAATTCCACTGCAGTCTGTGTCAGTCTGGGATTTTGGAAAAATAAGTGTGAAAATCCACACAAATTTCACACAAACTGTCATGCTTCAATTCTAGCCTTCATTTCACTCCACAGGTAGCGAAAACAAAAACCACCAATTGTGAAGGCACCTGGAAAGAAAAATATTTTGCAAGAGAGGAAATGTTGGTTCTCCAGAGGGCGCTGTTAAGAAGCTGAACATCAAAAGATGGTACATATGTTGAGAGTGCATTTTAACCATATCACAACTAAAAGTTTAGATTAAATATATTTAAACTTCATCATAACTTTTTATGTGACTTTCTTTGTCCTATGATATATGCAAAAAATATATGTATCAAAGAAAGAAGAGGACAGTCGCATTTTATGACAGCTGTAATAAAAAAATGTGACCATATTAGGTTGGTTTAATTTTTAGTCAATAATTATTTTGTCATCTTGCCATAGTTGGATTGTAACTTAAGTTACAGCATAGTCACATTTTCTGATTACATTTTAGACAAGACACAAATTGTGTTCGAACAACATTCTATAAAAAACACATGGCTTATTCAGGCACTCGGTCTGGATGACATTTATTTGGCCCCCAGTAATAATAAAGCACTGAGTCACTTCCAAAAATGTAAAAATAAGACCAACCTTATGCTGTGGTCTCTTGTAGTCAGTGATTTAATAGACATGTGTGAATTGCAGCACACAATTTTTTCTAAATATCTGTGTATCTTTGATCTATCCAGATAAACCAAAGAGTTGTTTGGAAAAAAACATACTTTCTTCAAGTCTTTATAGACAAAAATCTTTATTTTGCAAAATATCCATGAAAGCATACAGAACATGAACTCTGTGCAAGATAAGACATCCAGACTGTTGCTTCAGATATCAGTTCAAAAGTGGTTGAAAAACAAGTACTGGTGTTAAGCTGCTCAGTTTAAAATAAGAGTTGAAAGCAGTCATGGCTCGGAAAAAGTGGGTGATAATAAAGTCCTTCCAGTTTTTCGCAAGCAGAAGTTCATACAAAATCAATAGGTTCCCACATTTTAAATGCAAAATTGAGAGTTTATTGAAAAGTTTCTGCAAAATTGGTCACAAACATTGGTTTTAAGAGACTGCTAACTCCCACCTCCAGGTGACAGTATTCCTTACTTCTACTACGCTGCTGCTTTGGCCTTAGTGGATGTCAAGTTATAGACCTGGATACATATGGAGAGAGGGCACTTACCATCATACATAACATATCAAAAAATTCTTTGTAAATTTTACTAAAGTAGCACAACAAAATCTACGATTCCAATTGGGGGGGGACACAAAAACCATCATCAAATCCTAGTGACTCATAATAAGAAATCAGTTACAGAAATGTATTGTGATACTGCTTCAACTTTTTTATATTTTACAATTTTTGATTGATATTTTTTTCATTTTTTGGTCCTGAGAAGTATAAATCAGCTGCATGGATGTCATTGGCCACTGACCAACCACTGACAACCAATATTTTTTATTTTTTTTGTTACAAGTTTTTCAAGATCAAATATTTTGTCTAATGTGGGACAAAATGACAGTTTGAATCTATCTTGAAAAATGCCTTAAGACCTCTTAGGAAGGAGTTCAAATGCTACTATCTATTTTAAGGACCAGCTCTGACTCGTTGCTCTCATGAAAAAAAGAAAAAACTAAATGCTTTATCGCCTCTAAAACAAACCAAAACTCTGACTTTATACTGAATTGATAAAAAATAATAATAATTTAAATCATTGTTTGCACAGTTATCAAGTAAAACAACAACAAAAAATGCTGAAATGGTTGACTTGCATGAGGATAAACCTTTATTTTACGGCATGTCATGCAGAATAAACCCCCTGTTTGTTGTAAGTCTTGTTCTGGCTGTGGCCTGTTTCGCTCGTCAGCAGCTCTTTGAGTCAGCAGTTCTGCACTGGAGGGACACTAACTTAAAAGCTTTGACACCTGGTTAATTGTATGGATCATTCCTGATCAATCTGCTGTATGACCAAAGCAGGAAAGTGGAGGTCAGCAAGGTGTTTTATGGGGATGGATGAAAGATGTTACTAGAGAGACATAATATATCTTAACCTGAACTAAATATAAGGAATTTATTACTGATTATTATATGTTGTTTCCACATTGTAAAGTTTTGCAGCATGTAAACAATACAATGAAAATATCAAAAGATCAATTATGGTTCCCAAATATATTGGCTTTAGTGATCACCAAGCAGAACTGGACAACACATAATACAGTTTGATCCAAGTCTAACAATTAATTTTAACAAATCACAAAAGGTTGGGGGGGATGTCAGCCACAAATAAAGGACTTTTAGTGTTTTGTTCTCAGGTTAAGGTAGAATGGAGACGGAAAGACAGAACAGGGTGTCTTCTGCTGTCTCCTAGTGTTTCTCTAGTCCCGTCTTTCTCAAACTGGTCCCCAGACCTCTGTTGGTCCCAGGGTGCCCCCTAGTGGTCCACAAGGTACTGCATTTATTTTCAATGAAGTGAGCTCAGTATGCATACAGTTAGCTTACAAAAGGATTGCGTTTAAAATAATGGATAAGTGGTTTAAAACTGGTACACTCAAGAAAAGTTGAAAATACAGATGGGAAGAAAAAATACATGTGTGCAATAATGTTTTTCAGTTTCTTGGGGCAAGTCGCAGACTTTTTGTTTCTGGAACACATAGCATGGCACCAAGATGCTATTCTACAGAAACACATTGGCCATGTCAAATGCAATATGACGGTGACAAGGCGGTGAGCAGTACTGCGCCCCACACTGACTAACTGCATCTTAACACCTAAAATAATTATTTACGTTGGTGTTTCCTTGGGCTGAAAGAAATATTTTGTTTCTGCCGAAGCAACTCAACTCAATTTTCCTTTATCATGCTTCCAAATTGCAAATGGCCCCAAAATGCTATTAATTCACACAACACTTAGAACAATTTATTTTTTTGATTTCCATGTGTTTTCCTTCACTGGAAAGCTAAGAAGTTACACTTTCAGAATCTGTAAATAACTCAAAAGTAAGCTGTGGTCAGTCACATTTACAAAGCAGCATCACCCTTTCATTAAGAACTAAGAATAAAACTACAAGTGAGTTAAGAGACTAATATTTTAATTGTTGATATATTAAAATGTTGTACTATTGAGAGGTTAATTTAAAATGAAGTGGTCTGTGGGTGTTTGTAAATGGGTTCTCAGCCTGAACAAGTTTGAGAAACACTGTGCCTGTCTGTTCAGAGAAAAGCTGCATTGAAAGGTAAAGCTCTTCTTTTTCTGATATGCCTACAGTCCAACCCTCACCTGGGCTCATAGGATATGAATCATAACCAAAACAAGATCCCAAATGCAATCAACTGAAGTAAGCCTCTCCAGGGTCACCAAACTCTCTGCGATATGATGAGCAGCTCCATCTTTTTTTTTGTAAATCAGCTGGAGGCAGTTCGGACCAGAGCTGCTGCTCCTTCGCATCAAAACGAGTCTGCTGAGGTGGAAGTAGATCATCTGATCACAGAGTTTTCAACAACATCCCACTGGGAGAAGATCCACAAAGAGGAGGTATGAAGGGAATGGGGAGATAGGTAAAGGTATTTTCCCCTCTTACAAAAATTGTTTTTCTTTTTTCACATTTACCTTTTTCAAAAATATGCAATAGATAAGCAAGATATTTGAAGTATCAGCAGACGACAATGTATTGACGAATTCTGTAAGGTATGAATAGAGGGGAAAAAATGCATTTATAAAAATTCAGACATTTTCCAATAAAAAACAATCAACTAAAATAAAAAAGCCTTATATTTCATGTACAGTTTCAAACTTCCAGCTTTCAAAAAAGATTTACGGGAATTAACCGTCAATCTGCAAGAGATTTTTGTTTCATCTGCTTGATGTTTCCTCGCTGTTTGCATGCCACTGATAAGCTCCATCAACCTTTGCAATGTCAATTGTCGCGTAGCTAAGTAAACGATCAGATGTTTCCGCCTTATCGGTGCTGCTTTAATTTTGTTGCAGGCTGATTTTGTGGAGAGCTCAATCACATCTTAAGGACTGACTTTGTTTTGACTTTTTTTTTCCTTCAAATTGTCAAATCATCATCTTTCTGTGGGAGGGGAGAAGTTTTTGTTTTGCCAGACGGCCTCCTTCCAGTAGTTTTGGTTTTTTACAATAATCCCATCACCCCTGAAAAACGCGCTACAGCTCCTCTGTGAAGAATATCTGCTCTTTCCGAAAAATTACTCCATCATTCTTTTTGTTCTGTGAAAGATTTTTTCAATGTATGTTAGATTATAACCAAATGGCTTTTTGCTGAACAAAACTGCAGCATTTTGTTTTCTTTGTAGAGTTTCACCATTCTTGACACACTTAGACATTGATTTTTTTAAAAATCTAAATACAGATGTAATAATTTTATCTACGTTTCTCTAAAGATGTGACCATTGTTAGTATAAAATTATCCTGATATTTTCCCAATCAATCAATTCCCCTTTGATCTGCTCTGACCAGTGATCAGCAGGTTAAAGATTGAGAAATCTGATCATTAAATGCATCTAAATTATCTGTTTAATATTTTTATGATCTGTAAATGTGTGAAATAGCAGCTTTGATTGATTGATGTTACTTTTAATTGTTGTGATTCCAGTTTTCCTTTCTTAAGGTGAAAATTCAAATAATTTGGTCAGATGTAAAAATAAATAAATTTGTATCTTCCAGTAAAAACCATAAATGTTGGTGTTTTATGCATTTCAACAAAAACCATGTCAAATTTAGAGTTTAATTTCACATGGCATGTAATGTTTACATTGTGTAGATAATGCGTCATTATGGCTCCTTCTTCAACCTCACCAGCTGTGAAATATCTATCCATGAAGGGACATTCCTGAAATCATTCCTGTTGGATATCACCCAGAAGCATCGATTCTGACAAGGTCATCGCTAAAGATCTTTAAAATATTAATAATAAAACTGCATTCTGCTTACGTCTGCTGGCTTTATTGATCTAACGACACAATCGATGACACTGATTGAGGCATATGCTAAGATGTGCAGTTGAGACACTTTTCTGTCACTTTGAGCTAAAAATCTCTGAGCTAAAAATGCAAAGTAGCACTGCAGCGAATCTAAAATGTTTTCACATTAATCTCTTTGTTATCAGGATTTCCCTGCTTTTTCCCTTTATGCCCCCTGAAGTCCTATCTCTTACAGTATAAAACACATTTTCCCACCACACACAGTTTATCTCCAGAGTGACACAACTGACTCCCGGAGAAGCGTCTGTCATTGTCTGACATTGTATCATATTGTTATTCAGCTCCACATTGTATTCGTATTCACATGACAAGATACCCTGGCCCTGATGAAGCTGCATCGTTTCCACGGCAGCTCAATTTGCCATCATCTGCAAACACAGTGGGGATGCTGGACTGCAGGAGAGCCATCTGTTTTTAAGGCGCCAAGCTGAGGGAACACAGAGAGGTCTCAGAGAGCAGGAGAAAGCAGAAAATGTCGCCGTGTGTGGGAAATTCATCCTGTTTGCACAGAACACAAAAAGCAAGCTAAGGATTTGGGTGGGAAATAAGGATAAATTTAAAAAAAAATGTACAACTGCTCGCAACCTGTGGTGACTGGCAGAGTTGGGTAGTAACTAGCAAGATTTACTCAATTACATTTATGAAAATACTGTTAGGAGTATTTTTACTATGGTATGCTTTTTACTTTTACGTGAGTAATTTTATTATGAAGTATCTCTGCTCTTACTTGAGTAAACTTTCTGGCTTCTGTTGAAAGAAGGACTAAGTTTGCTGTTGAAAATATTCCAGGTGGGAAAAAAAAACACTCCTCTGCCAGGAGAGTGGCACACTTCACTATTTTTAAGATATTGTTGTGTTTTATTCCCTCAGCACACTGAAACTGTTGTAAACATTTCCACTTGTGAATAGACTTTCTCTCTGAGGAATGATGGACATCAGTTTATTTGAAAATAACCTAATTATCATTTCCAGATTGAAAGGCAACAAGTTACTTATCTAAGGTCACTGCTGATCTAATTTCTCTTTGATATTTTGATGCGTTGCCAAAACTCCTGCTGTTTCATAGATGCTCACACTGCAGAAAATCAGCTAATGACCTGCCTGCTACTTTACCTACTGAATGCTACTGTGGAAGCAGCAGAGTGCCCCTAGCATTATCGTTTTGTGGAATCTGTTGTACGTTTTAGTGCACTAAAACATTTTCATTCTGGAAAAGACAATATAATTTCAACTATATCCTGTTAAATAAAACTTTTGTGTTGAAAGAGTGTTTAAAACGACTGTAAGACTCAAGTTTACACTTTCCTTTAGTTTCTTTTTTCTGTTCTGCTGAAGTATAAATTCACTGTACGACGCATCTGACTTTTAAAGTTTTCAAATATATGTTTTATATAAAATTAATAACTTCTACGACCAAGCTGTATAAAAAAGAATGAGTTCAGCTATAACTGATAATCACACCAGACTGCTTTGAGATGAGATGAAGTTTTTAATCAGAAAACTACACAGTGAAATGTTAAAAGCTAACCTTTAGTCAAGGCAAAAATTAGTAATTAGTCCTTTGATATTCCAACCCCAGTGGGTTAAAACTCTGAATTAGTGGTTGCAGTACTACAAAGTGCAGCGACTATTCAAGGCAATTTGTTGATCTTAGCTAACACAGTTTCTGTGTCCATTGGGAAGACTTCATGAAAGTCACAGAGCTCATTAAAACACACTGCGCAAAATTCAAACAAATTAGCATTTCTGCAACAAATAACAGGGAACAAAATCTGTTTTTTCTTTCATTCTTGTTCATGTTGTTCAGTTCCAAATATTTCCTCTGATAACACGAGGACCTTATTTTAATGAGGTCTGACATAAAGTCTCTGTTCAGAGTCACTTTTTGGGGGGTTAGTGTTTTTTTCTTTGTCTCAACATTAGAAGAGTTGAATCCTTTCTGCAACAGGAAATGAATACAGATGCTCTGAAGCTCTTCCAAGTCTGCTTTCATGCGTCATTAACATCCCGCCATTTGCCTGCACACCAATCATTGAGTCGGACAGCAGCTGAGGGTGAAAAACAGGTTTCAGAGCTGCAGAGGTCAGCTGCTCACTCGTGTCACTTTCCATTAGTGAACATTTTAAACAGGGCAGCATTTCTGACCAGCCGCCTGCTGCTTCAGAATCAACAGTCGTAAGTAAGGTGTTTCGTAAGCTCCAGCTCTCGTTCCAAACGTGTCGCACATCGCGGCCTTGTCAGGTTTCCTTTCAGTCAAACGGTTTGCCACAAGGAATCCTCTCTACAGCAGAAACCAAGGGTCAAGCACATCTCACAGTAGAAAGACAGCACTTCTAAGATCTGCTGCTGACCCAAGCTGCATGGCCCCTTTGCAAAAATATAAAATCTTGCAAAGTATTTTTGTCTTGTTCCCAGTGAAAGTATCTTGGTGCCCTAGGAATAAGACAAAACTTACTTCTAGGTAACTTTTTAAGCAAGATATAGAAGCTTGTTTAAAGTAAATAATTCCTGAACATTGATCAAAAGTTGTAGTTCCACTGGAAGATTATTTCACTCATAGGAAGACATTTTTTTCATGTTATATGTGAAATAAGCTGCCAGTGGAAATTCTACTTTTGATCAGTATTCAAGGATTACTGACCTACAATCTTGCAGAAAGGTTTTTGCTATTTGTGCTATTACATGGTCAATGGAAACACAGCTACTGTCAAACCTCTGAGCTGCTAATGTAGGGAATGACAGGCACAATAGGCAGGTAGCTGTAAGTTGTGTTTGATTAGAAACAATCTGCTGTTAATCTTCCTATTCCTGATGGTGTGGAAATATATCATGAGACATAACCAGATGAGGAGGGAACAACTGGAAGCAGATCACTTTAGGGTTCATCTTTACACCAAACAGTGTCACTGCAGTACGAAAAGGGTCTGAGAAACTCCAAATGAATTGCACTTTGCTTCGTGAAGCAGAAGTTTAATCAGTTATATTACATTCTAGTTTAATGAATAGAGTATAATTTTATCAGGGTGGCGGAGAAAGGTTCTGACTCCAAATCCTTTCTCAATCCAAGTGGAAATATCTGTGTAAATGGATCACGCAATTTAGCTATCAGGAAAAAGTGTTCCTGTTTTGTTAGAAAAAAAGAAAACCAACATATTCCAGAGAATTAATGTGGTTTTTATGTATTATTTTTCCACTGTGAGATTATGCTACTTTACTACAAGCTGAATTTATTGTTGAGGGTTTTTACACGCCTCCATCACTGATACCTGAGTCCCACTGGTAGACTTTCCTGTTGGGATGCTGTAATCAGAGCAGCGTGCAACTTTGTCAGGGAAGATTTCCCCTTGCAAAGAACTTAATCCTTTTACAGCATGAACACCTGTGAGTTTCACCTCTTCAGTCACACAGTTCACTCTGCTCACCACTGATGACATGACACAACATGGCGATTCCTTTTGAAGTTCCTGTAAACTCACGCTGCCACCAGAAGCCATTTTTCTCTGCTCTGTGATGCGCGCTTGTGAATCTGCATAATCCGTCTGCCACATCATGCTACTTGCTGAGACGTCTTAAAGGATACAGAGCTGCCACTCAGTGGAAACAGCTTTGTTGAACTAGTTTAACTAGACTCACCTTTGCCCTGATTCCCTACATAAAATACAATACAAAAACTGCCCACAGAGCTCAGGAAATAAGCTCCACCTGTGTGTATTTTAAATTCAGCATAAATCCAGCTGTCTGTGAAGGCCTCAAAGGTTTGTTTGAGAACAGTGATGATGATTTAAAGCACATTAGCCCCCTAAGCCCTAAGGGTGGAAAGGGCTTTGTAAACATCCAAAAATAAATCACTAATAGCCTCACAGTTATCAAATTAAAGTGCAAACTTTTGGTACCTCTGTAAAGGTAAGACATCAAAGAATGGTCTCCTGGTGTCAGTACTATTGTAGCTTTTACCCTGCCTGAATTAAATACAATAAATTTAGCATATTTTTTTACCTCACCAAAATGTTATAAATAAACATTGCAAAACATCACTAAAATATTATTTTTCACACAAAAAAGTAGTTTAGACTTTTAAATCTACATGTTGGGTAAAAGTTCACCAAATTTAGACTCACTCAGTTGAAAAATATGGTGTTTTATAAATGTTTTACTGAGAAATGTCCCAGATGGAGAGGTCATTTGGAGACATTTATCCAAAAATGTCTCCAAATTGTGCCAAATGTGTTTTTCACATCAATACTGGGAATTTCTTTAAATTAAATCGCTGAATGACACTTAGTACATATATAATGTAACAATTGGTCATGACATTTACCCCATTTATATGCAAAATGTACCATTGTGCACAGTATAATATATATAATACTAATGAACTGAATGCTATTACTTTGACTCCAACTGGAAAACCTTTATAGAAACGCAGTAAAACAGTAAAAAAAAAGAACCTTTAGAAGGATAGCTAACTTAGAAAAATAATAATTACATCTAAATAATGAGTGTTTTACTACAACGTAATGAATAAATAAATATGAAAAAACATATCTTCAGTAAAACAAATAAATCGATAAAAGATTTAATTAATTAATTAATTAATTAAATCAAAACATCGAATATTTCGTGTGAAGTTGCGGGGGGAAAACTTACACATCACTGCAGGGTCGCAACTACATTTTATTCAGGCGGATGCGAAGACAAAAATCAGCGCCCCACCCTCAAGCCCCCCCCCTCATCCCCCGAAGGAAGTGACGTGAGGGTGAAGGAGCACAAGCTCTACATTTCTAAGGTGGAAGCGAACACAACATGCGTTCACCCAAAGGAATAAATAAATAAATCTTTTTTTAGAAGACTGAAGAAACTGTCAATGACAGGGAAGTCCTGGAAGAAAACTTGATATGAGGCTGGGGTTGAAGTTCACCTTTCAACTGGACAACAATCCTACATACAGACCTACAACACAATAGTTTAGATAGTTTAGATCAAGTAAAGCCTTTCAACTGAAACACATGTTTCTTCAGCATCATTATACGTATTTATTAGTACATAAATTAATTTAAAATTTTACTTATAGTATCCTCAAATATTGCTTGAATAAAAACTGGTAACCTCACCTTTTTCACCTGCTTCAGAGAAGAATCCAGAAGCAGCCTGGCATTTAGTCCCCAGGCTGAACGCTCATCGATTCCTCTCCTTAACGAACCAATCATTACACCATGATGACGACCGCGAAGGCTGGAAAAGCCACACTGATTAAACAAAAGAGGAACATTTAAAGGTTAAACCAGAAATATCCTGGACTGAAATATAGATAAAATGTCTTTTGATTGATATAGAAATCTTCCCTGTACTCAAAAAACCCTCATTAAATATTTGTTTTACATCAAGCAGTAGCTGTAACTTAGTACACATGGCCTGAGTATAAGACTATTATTGGTTAAAAAAGCCCTGACTGATTATGCTGACCTAACCCATGAAACAACATAAATAGCTCATTTTGGAAAAACATTTTATTTATTATGTCTAAAATTAAAATACATGCCAGGAAACTGGAAAAAAAACTTAATTTAGGATATATATATGAAAATAAATGTGTCCTGCCTTTTTAAGCACGTGTTCCATAAAACCAAAAACACGTGCTGAGTTCATAAGGTTTTGCTGACCTGAGGTGCCTTTACCTGAACACCTTAAAGCCAAACATCATGATGATGATGAGGACAGAACAAATATAATCCTGTTTTCTGATTTGCGGCTTTCCCAACCTGCAAATTCTCAGCCAACCGGTGGTGCGTTCGTGTGTCTGTGCTGCCGTGCCTCGCGGCTCTTCCACCCGGATGTGTCACTGTGAGCGCGTGACATTGGGGACGAGCATTTTGGCATGGAGTCACAAGGGGAATCCTCTCTCCTCCCCCAACGACCACCCTCATCGAGAGAGACTCGTCTGCCACCCGGTCCCCATCCACAGCACCACAGGCTGCATTTCTTGCTGTCCTATTTATAGGCCCATCCTGTTAAATCTGTGTGACTGTGGCCTGCGAGCAGCAGATTTAGCCGTGCCTTGCTGACGGGATTTGGAGTGACATCACGTTTGGAGTCCCTTGAAGCAGGCAGCAAGGGGCCCTTTGCTTCCTTCTCCTCCTCCCTGCTCATGGAGCTAAGACGTTCAGGATGTAGACTCATGATCTGCTGAGAGTTTGCCACCTGCTCCCTGCACACTCATGGACCGCAGCCCATTTATAATGAGTTAACTGTGGAAACACTGAGCATAACAACAGATGACAACGCAGCTCACGCAACTGGCAGAGACATGGGTTGTATTTTGACACACCACTCCTGCCAGCTTTGTTTTTTTTCCTGAGGTGTCATGTTTTCATTTCAAAGTCACTGCTTGAGTGTTTGATCGTCTGAGCCCCGGTAACCAAACAGGACAAAGCGAGAGCTGGAGAGCTAATTGATTCTCACGTCATTAATCAGTGTCATGTTTGCCTCTGCACTTATTGCCCGACGGTGTTTGTGACCAATCCCCCTTGATGCGTTAAGGAGGGCATCCCCCTGGTCCAAACTGTCATATCAAAGTCTCCTTCATTAGATTTGCCCTTTCATCATTTCTATCCATTCTTACCCAACAAATAGCTTCACAACAGAGAGCAGGAGACACTCTTTGTGTTAGTCAGGCTAATGCACTCTTTGACAACTGGATTTTAAAGGAAAACCCATTCTGACTGACGAATCAGGCAAGAAAATCTCTATGTGTCCGCAGACATGTCTAAGCAGACTGTTTTGCCTCCTTAGAGAATGTTTGTCAAGTGTGCGCAGCAAAAAAGACCTCTCAAAGCAAATTAAAAATGTATAGAAGTAAAACATTTTGCCCATGTTAAAAGTGAAGAATCTTCCACTAGCACTTTTTAATTAATATTCAAGAAATATTTACTTAAAACCATCTCATATCTTGCTGAAAAGCTACTTTTGAATAAGTTTTGTTTTACTTCAGGTGTGTGCAGTTATTCTGTTTGAAAGTTTAAGTTTGTTATCAATCAATAAACCAAGTTTATTTGTATAGCACATTTCAGCAAAAATTCAGTTCAAAGTGCTTTAATCAGAAAAAGACAAAATTACAGTCAACAATTGAAGCATTTCATTTTGTCAAGCTCCATCGTTGCACATCAAAATGTTGATTAATGTGTTTAATTAATAATGTCTCAGAAGAAACTCTAAACAGGAGGCGTTTAGTCTAGATTTAAAGGAACTCAGAGTTTAACTGTTTAGCCCTACGGAAGAGGATTAGGGCCACTGAAAAAAAAAAAATAATAAAGTCAGAAAAAAAAAAATTCTCCGAATTCAGGGGAAAAAAAAAAAAAAAAAAAAAAAAAAAAAATTGTGGCCAAAAAAATTTTTTTTCTGAATTCAGAGGGGGGAAAAAATCAGTGGCCCAATTTTTTTTTTTTTTTTTTTTTTTTACTTTTTTCCCTTTGAATTCGGAGAATTTTTTTTTTTCTGACTTTATTTTTTTTTTTTTTCAGTGGCCCTAATCCTCTTCCGTAGTTTAGCAATTTTCTGGAAGTTTGTTCCAGATTTGTTTTTCATGCCCACAAGCCAAAATTTTAGTTTCATTCTCTAGTGATGAAACTTTTTCTTGTGGTTCGTATTTTTAGGGCAGAATTGCTGATGTTTGTATTTGTCTATTACATGTGTCTTAATTAATCCTTGATTTTAAAAAAAGATGTAAGTTTAGTTTGTAATCAGATTAATTCTTGAGTTAGTAGGTGATTAACCATTGTAGATTTATTTTTAATTGAAATATTACTTTAGTTCTTATTCCTAATAATTTAAAATCCTGAGAAATATACTGAAATCTCATTATTTTTTATTTAAACAAGATTACTGAATAGAAAGGTTTAAAAAAAATTATCCTATGGGTTGATTTATTGTAGATTTTGATACTTAATAAACATTTTGCAATTAAAAGGTTATTATCCTGCTTGCTTTGTATTCCCTCGAAGTTTGCTGCATGCCAACATCAACATGTTGAGCAGCGACAGCGTGAGGACAAATTAGTCTTTGATATAAATTTCTAAGCTATGGCAATGCTGTGACAGAAGTAAGTTGGACACCAACCTGACTGAGGTCCATCCTAAGCAGAAATGGAGGATATGTGTGTGTGATTCACTGTTCATGTCTCATAAATCTCAGGTTTACCTTCTCCGAGATCAATTAGCATTTTAGCAGTGTGTGTTGGAGCTGCTGTCATAGCCCTGCAGCTATTCAATTACAGCTAGAGCCCTCCAATTAATTATGCAAAATGTTACACATCATAAATTGTGGGAGGGGCATCAGACCTGCAATTAGCAGCCAAAAGGCTATAGATCCTTCCTCATTATAAGACAGCATGGACGTTTTCACGGAACAGAGATCTGAGGGGAGAAAATTACACAGGTTAACGTTTTTCTGTTTTTAGAGATTAAGATTTCAACGGATGAACAGAGAACCCGGGTTCGTAATTAGCCCAGATATAATTAGGATGAAATTGTTTTCATGTTAAAAACCATCCTACTTTTGTAAGAAAGCTGGCATCAGGTTTTGAGCCACTCCTTTGAGATTTTAAAGAAGCAGATAATCCAGTGAACTTTAGCAGTTCTGATCACATTTACACAGTCAACAGAAAACAGAATGGATGACTCTGCTGATGAGTAATATGCTGCGATCTCCAAAATCTGTAGACAGCTGCAAGGTTTATGTAAGGAAAGGGTAGGCTAAATATAAGCTACAGACATAAAACTTTATCTAACTACTATTACAGCTCACTTACCACAGTTAGCACCAAGAATAGCACCAAGTAACCATCAAGAAGGAATAATAATTTGGTCCTCATACAGTCCAGCAATCCAGATATAAATGATTTGACCTGTAAGGACCTGGTGCATCTAGAACTGCCACCAGAGGGCAGAATGATGGACTGACAAGGCATCTGACAGTCTGTCAAACCAGTAGTTGAAGGTCTGTGAGCACAGCGGAAAAGACAAGTCTAGCATTTAACCAGTGACGTGCGGTCAGGGGAGGCAGGTGAGGCAGAGCCTCACCTGTCCTCATGGAAAAATAATATCATTTATATTGCTATTTTCACTCTGTGGTTTGTACTATAAAGTACCTATTTTTTACTTATCTTAACCAATTCTGATGATTTTTTTCTTCAAAATTGCTGGATTTTCGCATTTTCCCATTCAAATGCTTGGAAGCGAAGCCGGTGAGGCAGCAGCGAGCTGAGCCTCACCTGGGATTGCGCAACCTCTCGCGAACTGCACTGGCTGCCATTCTATGGGAGCATGTTCGTTCTGTCTGTACGCCGGCAATAAAATGGCTAAAAAACATTTAATATATGGACTGATTTTCCATAATTTAGCTTATGTATATAATGTACAGTGTTTTTTTTTGTCACCAACTGTGTGTGTATCGTGTTTTGTGTGCGGAGGAGCGATCAGAAGCGGCAGAGAATAGACTCGAGGTGAGGCAGGCAGTTCTCTTGCCTCATCGCTGGGGGCGCTCATGATCCCAGATATTGTGACTGCACAACTGCAGAGTAAGACACAGTGAGCTAGCCATGGATCTAGCCGTACAGTAAATAAGTAAAGTACAGCGATATATTTGTTTTCTCCTTTCTTCCGACGTAAACATGAAAGTCTACATTTCTACACTTAAACAGTTTTCTAAAGTGAATTTTCAATTGAAGCAGTAGATAATAACTAAAGGAAGACCAACACCGGAGCTGAAAGTTTTGCTTCCAGACAGTTTTATGATTCTCAAACGGAGTAGAAAAGACATGCCGAGGATAGACGTGGCTGTGGATGAACGGATATTTTTGTGCAGAATTAGCGGTGCATGGATTTCATTGATAAGTAAAGGTAAGACAGCAATAAGTTGCTTTTGTTTAGTTTTTTTAATGAAATGTGCGTTTTGTGGGCTACAGTTTGTATGTCTAAATAATTCAGTAAAGTAGAAGCGGTAGCTAATCTACCACAGCAATTATTTATTAATTAAACATTAAGCCTAAAACATACTACAACAACAGACTAAATGTTCTGTTCTGTGTGCAAAATAAATTCTTGAATGTTTTTTGGTGTTAAATCCTCAAACATGAAGCGGCATTGTTGTTAGTTGCTATGACAACGAGTCTGCGTAGCTTGGCGAACACAC
>NW_015112980.1:267722-291172 GCF_001443285.1 Poecilia latipinna
TTAGTTTTTTTTAATGAAATGTGCGTTTTGTGGGCTACAGTTTGTATGTCTAAATAATTCAGTAAAGTAGAAGCAGTAGCTAATCTAGTATTTTTGTGTCAAATCCTATAACATGAAGCGGTATTGTCAGTTGCTATGGCAACGAGTCTGCGTGTAGCTCGGCTTTGCTGTGGATCATAGCACGAAATTAATACCTACATTTCTAAGTTTCACTGAGTTAACGCGGCTGTGGATGACATGTAAAAGATTAGTCTTTTTGCCCCCCAGAGTTGTATGCCTGCGCAAAATTTCCGTACGTCCAATAACATACATGGTGTCTATATAGTCGTAAGTCAGTGCCTCACCAGTTTAAGTCACATTGTGGGTTTTACTGAGACAAAGAAATGACATCTGTACTTTGAGCTAAAAACACTACCTTAGAGGATCTGGGCTTTCTCTGTCCCATTCTGTCCACAGCAGGGCTTTCTTGTCTCTATCTGCGTTGTTGATGTCCACTCACTATCGTCCAAATCTCCTTCCCATTGGTTTACATCAGCACCACATTTTATTGTCAGGAACAGAAACATGTAACATTTAAAAATTTTTACTTGTTACTGAAAAAAAGTAATGTCGTTTGTTACAATGCCATTGGTCACTGGTATCACTGATCCCAGGCAAAAGAAAAGCACGGAATAAAAAAAACAAAAACATTTAAAAGAAAATAATATTTGGAATGGATTATTGGTTTATCTGATTTTTAATGGAGAATATTCTGGTGGGTCTGTGGTGTCAGGATTGGGGTGCAAATCTCTCAAATTAGTAGTGAAGTTCTCCAACAAATGGAGCTTGGACCTTTCTCAATAGTTATATATATATGTGCAATTTTCAGTTTTCTCTTTCAATAATTTCAGTGAATTTTCATTTAAAAATGTCACTAAAACTACCTTATAATGTATTTTTCTTGCCATTTTGTTGGGAACTGTTCCCCCCATGTTACCATCCAATAGAATAAAGGTATGAATCTGAATCGATGCAATTAAAAATACTCATATTCAGTTCCATTACCAATGATGTCCAGAGCTCGTTTTGTTGGTGACCTGAACATAAGAAGACAAACCCACAATGTTGGAAGGTTGATACTTTACAGCCAAACATAACGGACAGCTAACAGCGGCTAATATTTGGCAGTTTTGGCATGATCTACGGATTCTGGTCCAGACAGATCCGTACTTGCTGCTCTGCGGCAGAGCAGCTCCTCCGGCCTCCTGTGCAGCTCCTCTCGGTCTGAAGACTTGGTTTGTCCTCAGGCTCTGCAGTGAGCACGCTCAGTATTCAGCTCAGAGTCTACAGCGGACGGCTGGAGAAAGAAATACGACTATACTGTCACACTTGGCTGATGTCCCTGAGCTCCTCTACTCTGTCCCTCATTTCTTCCCCTCTCTCCGTTCTCCCGCTCCCCTCTCCGGTTCAGCATCTACAGTAACTCATGTCTTTTACGAATGAGTCTGTGGGGAGTGCTTCTTGCCGTGTGACGTGCAGACAAGGAGGCGATTATTGTGCGTGTGCAGCAGGAGGATGAGGGACAACTAGATGAAAATGATGCAAGGTACAGAGAAAATAAAGATGAAATGACTGTAAAGCAGAGCGTAAGAAATAAAGTGACAGATGGGAAGAAATTAAATTCTCCCTCACTTCAGAGTGGAACCTGTTTTCTTATGAGCTATTGTTTCCTTCAGCATTGCCTCAACAACCAACACTGTGTTCCTGTGAAGCTAAAGCAGGAAATGAAGCCCTCATACACCCCAGACTGCACCTATATGTTAGTGAATCACCTGTGACATTTTAAAATTGGTTTCTCCTATGACTGCAGGCTTTCAAAACCTGTAAAGTCAGCAGTGCAGGATCAGCTGCACAGTAGCAGAAAGTAACATTGATTTTCTCTGTGTTTATTAGTGTAGAACAGCTTAGCATCAAGTTTTGCAAAGGGATTTTAGTTCACTATCAACCTAAATCAGGCGTGTTTAAAGAGGGCTTCATCTCATGTCTGCAGTTTCATGGATACATCACAGGATGCATGTGCTCATGTGCTTCCCGGTCGGGTAATAGAGCCTCCATCAGGGTGCAACCAGATCAATCCAACAGAATCACAGCAGTTTGTCAAACTGACAGCAAGTGGTATGTATTGATTTTAGTTTCATGCTTATCCCACATTTCACTATGAAACCAAAGTAAAAGCCTTCACTCAGTTCACATCAATTTCATTTATTCCTGTAGTTGTTTGGTTGACAGAATAATGATATCATAAACAACTGACTTGTGCTAAAGCAATGAGGTACAAGATGCATTTAAGCTAAACAAAATATATGATTTCAGAATTGACGTAAACTGTAGTCTTCATTAAGACACGACTCAACATTAAACATGCATATTTAATGCAGTTCTGATTGTTTTTATTTGAATATCCCTCATAAGTAGTGAAAATTGAAGAACTTTTTGTGTGAACCTTTATATCCATTGCTGCTGTTACACCTGACTTTCCCCTTTGTTGGACAATAAAGGCTCTTTTTAATCTATTTCTGTTTCTCTGCCAGTTGAAAACATTCTTTTTTGCTTAAAACCAACTACCATTTTTGCTTAACTTAACTAAAGCTTTCATTTTGACAGGGTTTGTTTCCCTGTGTCTGAGCAACATGAATGAGAGTGTCTGACTGCAGCTTTTGCTTCATTTGCTCATTGATCAGCGGTCTACAAAACCACCTCTGCTCAGTGCTTAATCACCTCCAATTTTAATAGTATTCTTACCAATTTGTGTGTTTGAAAACAAAGAAAAATATAGGTTATTGATTAATAATTAATAGGTTCAAATACCAAGGGAACAGTCAACAAATATAATAAGTACAGGAATCCTTTAATGGAAGGGAGGGAGAGAAAAAGCTCTCCCTCATTTCTACTTTAGTCTCTAAAGTAGAAATGATTACATTCCTGTCAATTTAACTTAACCAAAAGAATAAAAATAGAAATATTTTTAAAAAGTCACAAAATTTTATAATCATTTAAGTTATTCAAACTTGCCATCTACATTAAATTGGAAATCTGTTTTTTCCCCAAGAATGATGCAATCATAAAACTAAAGTCAATATTCCTTACAGCAGGACACATAAGAGAATCTCACACAGGTATCACTTATTTACAGACATTTATAATGCATGTGTTTATATCCTGTAAACAGAAGTTCACCTTCTCTGCTGCTTTGCCTTTCTACTTTGAACTCATTCCGGTATTTCCCCCCCTCTGTGCATTGAAATGTAATTCATTTTAAGTCCATTTTAAATATATTCCTTAGATAAGTGTAGAAGGGAAGCTCCGTATCTCTTCTGTTGGGGTTGGAACAGAGGCAGACTGTTAACAAAACAAAGCAATTTCCCAGCACAAAGGCAGAGAGAGAGAGCAATCTATCATCGGCCCATGAGAGTTGGGCAGAAAGGAAGGCAGCGGCTGGGCCTGAAATGGGCAGAAAGCTCCTTTCTGTTCATGAGGCTCTGGATTCAGGCTGCTGCTGCAGGGAAGTGCAACGAATGTGAGCGCAGATTTCTGCTCTCTATGAAGACTTCTCGGCAGGCAGCTGCTTTCTGCACGCAGGGATGAAATTAAAAAGATTTCAGAAGAGAAATTAACAAAGACTGGAATCATTTGAAAGAGCACAGATCCTTTCCGAATTGATTCTCAAACACCTCAGAGAACATTTAGAGAGGTATTAGGTCATATTTCTCCCCTCACTCTTGCCTGCAATTCATTACAGCTTTAGGAAGGGGGAGGGGAGTCGGGCTGCTTGATCAATACCAATGACACAGCAGTTACTTTGCCAGGTGCTGAGATATTCTGAAGACTTTCCTATCTTATTCGCTCAGCAATGTTAAATGGCTGAAGGAATCCTAATTTCTGTGCCAATGTCAACAATTCGTAAGGGACTCAATCAAATTTTTAAGTATCTGGCTGTTATGAGTAGTCAGTATTCTGCCTACAGCAGTCAGAGTGATCTCAGTTTAGGCAGGGGTGGGCAACTCCAGGCCACGAAGGCCGGAGCCTGCAGCCTTTAGATGTTTCTCTACTTCAACACACCTGAGTCAAATAATGAGGTCATTAGCAGGACTCTGGAGAACCTGACTGCACTGAGGTGGTGATTCAGCTATTTGACTGCAGCGTGTTGGACCAGGAGACATCTAAGAGGACACCAGCCTTCGAGGACCTGGATTGCCCACCCCTGGTTTAGAGAGTCGGGAATTTTCACATGAGGGTTATACTAATAGATACTGAATGTAGGAATAATTGAAGAATTTAACACTTATAAAACCTTGAAATTTCAAAACATTTAGGTTCAAGCTAATGCTATATTAATGTACTGGAAACATGCTTTATTTTGGCTAACTTAAGCTTAATTTTCAATCAATTATTTTATCTAAAACTGATTTCTGACTTGGTACTTGACATAACTACAGTATTCAATGAACACATGTCTTGCGCTTGCTCAAGATATTCTTATATGGAGGAGTTTAAGGTCCCAGGCTAATGCTAACATGTCTGATCTAATATTACACCTAAATTCAGATAGTAACATAATTCAGTGTGATATCAGTTTAACAATTTTGTACAAAACTGCAGAACTAGGTTACATTACAGAGGTAACAAAAAATTATGAGGGTTTATAAAAATTAAGTGCTTCTACTTCCTGAAGAAATGAACTATTTATAAATTGGGTAATTTGAACTGCTGTCTAATCTGTTGCTTGGTATGGGACAAAAACTAGAATTAGCAAGATGAGATGAATCTTTCACTATCTTTAATTTCTAAAGGGAAATACTGTGATTTATTAATGTTGATAAAATACTCACAGAAACAACTACTTTTCATAAAGGAAAAGAGAAAACATCAGAATATTTCTAATTTTGATGTTCTAGATGGGCAGCAGCTGAACAGTTTGGAAAACTGTTTCATCTGTTTAGATGAAACTGCCTCAGTTTTTCAAACTGGAGCAGTTTGAAAAAACCCGTTGTCCACCATTTAATTAAGTTTCAACACATCTCCTGTTTTGCTCACTTGGAGCATCTGGTCCCATAGCAGCAAACATCCTGGTAACATACAGTTCCACCTGTACATGCTTGTTTTTAGATTGATCTTTCCCATTGTGTCTTCGTCTCTGATATTTCTGTAGATAAATAAAGAGGACAGCTTCCCTTTGTACTTCTACTCGCTGCCTTTTGTCCTGGTGTCGTGCATTCTCTGACGGAAACAGGTATGGACCATCTCTGCCCTCTCAGCACTTTCAGTAGTTTTACAAGGTTTATGCAAGGTCTCAAAAGTCATAAACTTAATGGTCTCCATTTTAGACCTTGAGAGTCGTATATATGTCTGGTTTTTCATATTAAACATTAAATTACATTTAGTTGCATTTGAAATGTGCATGTTCATCTATTCCTCCTTCCATTCTTTTTTACATTTCTGAGAACAGCACCGGTGTCATTAGGATTTCTTATTACTTTAAATCCAAGTAAGCTGCTGTTGGCCACGCCCCCCTCTCGCACACAAATAGCAATTATACACGATTGTACGTCTTTGAAAAGCAGAAAAAGAGCCTCCTGCGCAACCAACAAGAATGCAGCAAGTAGTTTCTGAATGCTAAGTCAACAACTAATCACTTGTTTTTTTTTCCAGCAGCTGAAACCAGATGTCCAAACAAGTTGGAACTCAGTTGCTAGGTAACGGGCTGAGCTTAGCTGGGGTTGGTTGCTAAGTAACAGCACAGCGCCCATTGATTGTGAGTCAACATTTTTTACAAGCATTTGGACTGCTGAGACTCAAATGGAAGTACAGAAATGTCTCAGATATGAATTTTGCATAATATGTTCCCATATTCTTTAAATTGGTTTAACATTAGTCAGTAATCAATAAAATTAGTTTATTTATTTATTCTTCTAATTTTTTAAATTCAAAATCTTACAGAGGTCTGAAAAGAGGGATGAGTGGTGGTGCAGTGGCACGGACCAAGAAGGTCAGTAAGAAAGTCCTTACTGATGCTCTGCATGCATGTTGTTGTTTTTTTCCCTCTGGCTAATTGAATACTCTAATTGGCCTTTGGTGTGAGCGTGTACGTTCATGGTCATTTTTCTTGTCTGTCTCTACGATGGACTGGAGACTCTACAAGGACAAGAGGGTTTACACAAGGGATGGATTGGTCTTAAAAAGTCCTCCGTCTAACTTTCTGAAACTTAAACTTTAAGCTTTAACCAATGCCTATTAAATTATGTGAAATTGATGGCCTCTGATCCTGTGTGTGCTGCCTCAGTATCCAACCTGGGCGTCCATTTTTATTCATGGTCTGTAAAAAATGCTGCACTCAAGGGCAAACATGTGGTGTAGAGAACAAGAATTAATATTTTAAAAAAGCATGGAGACTCTGGATACAGATGGCTGCATTTAATGAGTATTTAGGCTATCTAAGTGAAAGCAGAGTGTGAAATGAATGCAGGTAGATTTAATGAAACCTATGTGTTACTGTAGCATTAATACAAAGCTGTCACTGAGGTTGGACTCACTGAGGCGTCTTTGTGCGGCTCGTACTTCGACCCGATGGTTTCCAGAATATTTAACATCAGTGGAACAAAAAACAGTCTGAATTATTTCAGTTTCTCTCCCAAAGGTTTTAAAACATTATTTGGCATTAAAAGCTTAAAGAATAATTAGTTCTAACTGAAATCAACTGAATCCAATTTGAAAAAAGGCCACAGGAGTTTAACTTTTCATGCATAATTGTTTCTCTTCCTTTTTTTTTGCAGCTCCATTTTCATGGTGTTGGCATTTACTCTATACGATCTAACATTTCTCCATTGAATCATTTTAATTTGCAAGTAAAATTGTTAAATATTAATCAAATTCAGCATTTTATGTCTATATTTAGTTTCTTAGTCCCATTTATACACATTTATTTAGCTAATCTTTCCTTCCTTATTATTGTTTGACACAATATTTTTCTCTTCTTCTTAGATATTTCTTTCCTTATTTGCCAATACTTACATTACCATGTAATTATTTACTTCTGTTTCTAGGATTAATATATTTTGTTGTGCAGGTAAACTAGTTGCTAGGAAAACAGTACTGCAAAAATGTTTCCACGCTGTTCCTAATCTTGTACTTTTTAATCTTATCAACCTTTTCAAACCTTAGAGATCAGAAATTTGTGAAGCTCATCAGTGTAGAGTTGGCTTGATCCTTAATGCATAATGATCTTCTAAGTGTATGTCACTATATGGTACTGCAGAATGTTATATGCTTTGCAGTTTGGTTTTATCCCATCTTGGAAATGTGGAAAGGCAAGTATAGCACCATTTACAGACAATCCAATGTGTTTTACTGTACAGGAAAAAAAAAGTGTAAGCATAAAGTAAAAAGGTTTGAACCAATGTGATCTTTAGACGGGTACAGTAATTAAGATTTTGTTAAACCCAAACATCGTTTTAAACTTATTTCTAAGGCTCCTGCAGCTTTGTAACAATGTTATGTCCTTAAATGTTTTATGGTGTTTCAGGTGGACGTGTGTAAAGCTGTAGTTCTCACATTGAAACATCTCAAACTTTTAAAACTTTCTTTTTTAGCCATCATTCAACCTGGCACACCAGCAGACCAGAAGAAAAGAGTAGCGTTGAACAGCATGCTGTGTGTTTCATATTTTTGAGACAAGAGCTAAAGTTTGTGAATCCGTCTCCCGCAGAAACAACCAAATCTGTCATATAAACTTGAGGCTTCTACCTTCAGATCTAATGAACACCTACCTGCAGATTCATCACTGGTTTTTAGACAGAAACTGGCGTAAGATGTGTAATCCAGACCAGACAAATAGAGACACTAATGTTTTGATAAACTTACATGTAATATTCACACTCTAAAATGTAAAACACGCTTTCCGAGGCAGAACTGCTTGAACATGAATCATTTATCATGAGCATCTTATTCCAACTGAGAGAAGACCATGATATGAAACATCTGGAGAAGCAGTTTACTAACTAGTGTTTTGACATTAAGTGGTGTAGCAGTGCATGCACTACAAAAACACATCCAGCCGCCCTGAATGGTGTTTCTCACACGTTTGGCTGTAATGATGGTTAAAAACATCCACAGTTCAATCAGTGCATTCTGGGTGTGACTTAAACCTGTGTGCAGAACAGAACAGGCTTGTCATTTTCGATTTGCATGTCTTCTGTTCCTTAAATCCTTGATTTTAAATAAACAAAACTGATCTTCCTTCTGCAATCCAAGAAAAAAAGTAAACTATAGTGCTTTGCTGAAGTATAACTATGATTGAACTTTCACATTTTTAGGACGCTATAACCATAAACGTCTGGGTATTTTATTGGGATTTGATGTGAAAAGCGTATGTCACTCTTAAATAGAAGAAGATACATAGTTTTCATATGTTTTATTGAAAAAATAAAAAGCAGTTGGATTTGTTTGCACTCAGTCCATCGAGTCAATAATTTTTAGAATTACTCCCATTTGCAAAACTCTTTATGGGTATGTTTCTCAGCTTTATACTCATAGAAACTCAATTTTGTTTGCCTTTTCTTTGCAAAACACCCAAGGTGCAGACAGACTGGGCTGAGAGCGCCTCTGAATATCAATTTTCAAGTTTTGCCACAGGTTCTCGGTTTGGTGTAGGTCTGGAGTTTGATTGGGCAAATATAACATGAATAGACTTTGATCTAGTTCTGTGTTTATTCTGCTGATACCAAAGGGCATTTAAAAATAAAACAAACCACAATAAACTCATTTTTTTCAGGGAAAGGCAATAGTTTATGTGTTCTTTAAAAATTATTGACTACAAAAGTAAAGGGGAAAAAACTAACAGGGGAAAGGAGTTAAACCAAGAGAAAATGAATACTAAAACTAAGACATTTGTGGATTGCAGGAATCGATATTTTCTTTTCTGATAGGACCAGATCAAAATTCTAAAATACTTATTTTTTATTTTGAACAAAAGCAATGTTTTCAGAAATAATTAAAAATGTATGAAGGTCTGAATAATAGAATGTGTCCAGCTGGAGGCCCACTCACTGTGGAGCAGTTACCCACAGCTGTCAATCACATCTGGAGCCCAGCAGATATTATCTCCCATCTTCTCGCTGACTGAAATGGGCTGAAACCGACGAGCCATGGGGGGAATAAAAAAATCACGAGGATGCAATCATCATGACCTGTCTTTCTTTTGTTGAGCAGAAATGTTCGACTCACTGCTTGTTTCCATGGTGAAAACCTCATGTCAACAGACATGATGTATGTTTCACAGCAGATACAAAAAAAAAAAAAAAAAACGAAAAAAATTATTTTTTTTTTAGAACAGTTTTTTTTCTCGGGTTAACTTTAAAAAAAATCTTATCATTCAGTGATGGTCAGTTTCTAATTGCATTATTTATGGATTGGCAAGGTCAGGATCAGTTTCAAGCAGGTAACAGATTCATGTAAAAATCTCTATAAAGCATCTAGCTGATCCTAAATTATGCATGTAGAGTTTTAATGAGCATTATTGATCATTGCTGATCTTTCTCTTTGATTTATCCCACAAACTTATCAATCTTTCATTGGTTTAGATTTCTGCTGCCTGTACTGTCCCCTGAGCTCCTCGTACCCAACACATTGCTCCCATCAAACCCAGTATCCCATTAAAGTTTAAATTCTCTTCCTCAAAAATAGCTTTCAGTAATGTTGTTTTTCCAAAACTTCTTGAAAATACCCCAACCATTCACTCCACTCTGAACCATCCACTTCTCTTCTTCTTATCTGTACTCCCCTCCATCTGCCAGCTGATCCATAATGGGCTGCAGAGCATTCAGCCGTACGGCACCCCGTCCCCCCTTCCATCTGTACCAAAGATCCCTTCCCAATCTTCTTAACCTCCGTCAAAATTTTCCTTTTCAGACAGATCAGCAGCATGTCTCTTAAATTTATGCAAAAGAAACCTGGAAAAAGTCATCTTGCATGTTTTTAGTTCGGTGTGTTCTTCTATCTTTAAAGGTGACCTATTATTCTTGAACAGTTTAAGATAAATCTATGGCCTATACAAAACATGTTCATTATTTTATTTTATGTATTTATTTTTTTTGCTCAAAATTATTCTTAGACGATGAAATTTTAGTCTGCTCATTCTGCCTATTTTGAGCTCCTTTCAGAAAGAGCTGTCACTTTAAATCCAAATAAGCTGCTGCTGGCTGACAACTCAACCTTTACACTCGCATGGCTGCAAACAGATGAACAATTATACAACTGTACAACTTTGAAAAGCAGAAGTGGTGCCTCCAAAACAGCCAGCAAGAATGCTGCGAGTGGTTAAATATCTCAAATGAATAAAAAAAAAAAAAAAAAAAATATCACAATTCACCATACAATGTTTATAACTGTAGGACAGATAAGGTTTGCTCCTCACATCATTCCCAAACCAATGATTGGGAATGATCATTGGTAGGATAACATCTGAGGGATGTTTTGAAGGCTGGTGCACTAAATATACAACTTCCTTTTCTATTCTCGTCACTGTTTATAATGGCAAGAAAAATAAATATTGGTCTTTGTCATGCTGAAAGTCAAGTATAAGTAAAAGAAATTAGCCTTTTTGACACATTGTATTCATAGGACAGAAGAGTCTGTCTTTCAAGGCATTCTACCCATTTTTACCCTACATGCTAATAATGTGGCTGGCGATGTATTTAGTCCAATCTGAACTGAAGGCTTGGGTGCAGCAGCATGCACTGTGCACAATCTCACATGGTTTGTATTTTAACCATTTTGCTCATGCAACATACAAAGACTCCTGCGCTGTCAAGACCATTGTGTAATTAAAGAGATGCAATGCTTCCATGTCAGCAAGAACTGGCAATATGTGACATGTTTGAGCCAAATTTTCACTCCTACATTTGTAGGACTATAAATGTAACCCTGATGCCAGGATCTGTATTTCAGCTGATCTGTACATGAGCTGGCAATTTTATTCTGCAACTTAAACATTTAAACAACACCTTGGTCAAGTGGTTTCCATTTCACAGGTCAATTCAGGCGACTGCATAAACCAATCACATGCTTTATAAAATATTGCTCTTGAAAGTAATCGGACAATAGAAGTGGAGTCAGTGAAGCCGCACCACAGCGCTCCTACGAACAAACAGCAGGAGCCACAACAGAGATTCACATTCTTATTTATTCAGCACAGCGCTAACAACATGCCAAATAAATAAAAGGCATGAATCCAAATGCAAATCAAAAACTACAAAGACAAGAGAAGACGTGTGTCCTTGAAGGGTAAAAACAACAACAAATAAATCAGGTTGCAGACAAGGATGGGAGAAGTCCACAGGGAGAAGCTGAAGGCAGCAAGTCGGCTCACAAACAACAAACTGAAAGAAAATAAAATAAGAGTGTCTGAGCTAAAAGCAATCAGTGAATCCAATCAAAGAGAGGACTGTGTCTGTGGGAAAAAAAGAAATGAAAACCCAGGCAATACATGTTAGTCAATGTGCAAATCTACCGTGAAGGTGTGGAAGAAAGAAAGCTATTGGAGGCAGAAAGGAAGAATTTGAGTTCACAGAAAGGAAAAAGAACATCTATAAACTTTATGCAGAGCAACAAACTGCAGATTAACTGATCAAGACAGAGGTGTTCAAAAATAAATGGTGGAGATCAAATAACAAATAAGAACCTGCATCAGAATTTAATTGATATGTAACATGATTATGATTATAGTGTAATTATCATACTGTCTCATCTTATTTCTTCTTAATGCATGAGTCTTTTTGCACTCGCCTGAACATGAACGTCACTGTCCTTTTAAAAAAGAAATTTAAAAAATAAACTTTCAACAACTTGAGTTTAATTAAACATTTTCTGCTGAATTTTCTAGATTTTGTTTACAAAGAAACGTCATTATAAAGAGGAGTTGTAATAAAGTACTACTAAACTTTATTTCTTTGTCTGTTCATCACTTTTGTATTCTGCTTATTAAACACATTTCAGCTAAATGTCACAGACTTTCTCCTTAACGTACTGTTTTCACTCTGAAAGAAATGAAAGGAAGTAAGAAATAAAGAAGACTCAGCAGTAATTTAAGTCACAAAATGTGTATTTGACGAAGAAAGAGAATAGTAGAGAGAGGTAGGAACATTATGTCAGAGGTCGCTGAGGTGACACCACTGTCGACATCAATCACTGCACTGAGTCAAGCTGTTAGCCAGGCTCATATGGTGCACTGACTAAACCATTACTACCACCATTAATCACAGCCTCGTGTCCACTCACATCACTGCGCCGAGCTGGATGGCTGCAGAGCAACACAAAGACTTCCACAGTAAGAACCTGCCGTTGACCTTTAGAAAGATTTTATTCAAAGAGATCTTTAAAATGTGCTCTGCTACGCTAAATTTCAGTAGTTCTGAGTTAAAACATTATAACGGGTTGTTAGTCAAGTACAAGTCACAAAACATATTCTGCTTATTATTTCTTGCATCCATTGATATGTTCTCCTGCGCAGGTTTAGTAACATTCATGCCAACATTTGCTGATGACACCGTGACGTAACATAACTTTCTACACGATAGAAGGCCACACTGTGTTGCCATGACGATACTACCGGGGGTATTCTTGTAGTTCAGGCCTAAAGTTCAAGGTCAACCAGTTCACACCACTCCGATACTCTTGAAACTGCTGTCACCACCTTTGACCCACTAACATGATAAGCTGTCACTTTGATAATTAACCCCAATAATGCTGCTGCAGAAAAAGTGTGCATGTTCAAAACAATCATAATCCACAGACACATTATAACATATTTTTATTTTGCAGAGCAGGATCTTCATCCATTATGAAAGAGGTAAAAGAAAACTCAGGCATGCACATTTAACATTTAACAACAGCAACATTCCTCTAGTCATGGAATGACATGACAACATCCCTCTAAACTTTAGAGCACTCTTTCTCAAACTGTTTTTCTCAAGGCTGGTTTAAGACAGTATAAGACAGAGAGTCTGTGAAGAAAAATGTAACTCCTCTTCTGCCTTAGCCCTGTCAATCACTCTCATGCTTATCCTCTCCCATTTGCTCTTTGCTAACTTATAGCTGGTTCGGTACAACATAGCCTTCCACAAATGCTAAGGCTAGTTAGCATATTGGCCGATGATGGTGTTTTCTGTAATCACATTAGCACATTGAGAAGCATACAGGAGGTTGATTGACAGCGGTAAAATCTTCTTGGCTCTGATTGGTTGTTTTTGACCGGGAGCTGTGCATTTCTGCAGATCTCAATAGCAGCACTGGGAGGAGGAGGAGGAGTTTTTTCACAGATTATCTGACTCATACCATTCTGTCATAACATGGTGAGTTTTAATAAACGTGGGAAATGCTGTTTTTTGTAACATTACATACTGCAGCTTTAAACTAAAATACATTTAATATCTGTATTGTCCGGGCTGCACAGTGGCGCGGTTGGTAGAGCTGTTGCCTTGCAGCAAGAAGGTTCTGGGTTCAATTCCCAGCCCCAGTCCCCCTGCATGGAGTTTGCATGTTCTCCCTGTGCATGCATGGGTTTTCTCCGGGTACTCCGGTTTCCTCCCACAGTCCAAAAACATGAGTCAGGTTAATTGGCCTCTCCAAATTGCCCCTAGGTGTGAGATAGACACCGGCACCTCCCGACCCCACTAAGGAACAAGGGTGTAAAGAAAATGGACGGATGGATATTTATTGTCCTACAAGGAGGAGACATTTAGGAATGAGGATTATAGCTGCAGTAGCAGCTGTACCTGTGTGACCCAGAGGCTGCTAATTATCCTCTCTGTGGTGTCATTTAGCGATTCACACACAGTATAAGTAACAATTTGACATTGTTGATGATTAATGTAAGAGCAGAAAAAAGTGCATTAACACTTGAGTATTTCTAAACTTTTAAAACAGTTGCTCTGTCAGCAAATGCAATAGTTTATATTTATCTTACATTCAGGTGATTTTCTAAATGCTTATGCTTACACAAACCACTTGTATCCTCAAAGGTCCAATTAGATAACTGTGAGACTTTGCATGTGATTTAAAACCTGTCCACAACCCAGGGGAGTGTACGGTTTGCTGCAGCGTAATAGCTTTCATCACACAGTGACAAAGTTACCCCATGTTGGAAAAAAACCCACAGCATTTTTTAATGACCACTATTCAAATCAGGCATTTAGAAAACAAGAAGAGGAAAAAACAGGATGAAAGGTCAAATTTCATCCACCCAATATCTATATACCTGCTTATCATTGCAGATATTTATTTTAGCCTCAAAGTCAGGACAGAAAGTAAACCCTCAAAAATGACAATTGTTAAAAAAGTGTATATTTGATGAGCCATGTTGACTTGCACATGACATTGTAAAGAAAAAAAAAACACCCTTTTGTAGGATTTCAGTAAAAATAGCTGCTGGGTGCTCCTGAAATGTGTTCATCTTCAGCAAGGGTAACCACTTCTATGAATGTAAGTGCCTGCTGCTCTGGAGCAAACAGCTGTGATTTAACTCAATGCCAGAGTGTAAAGACTTACGCAGTGACCTTAGAGAATCAATTTCTGAGTATGCAGTGGTCATTGAAATGGCCCAAAATGCAACAATACCAACATTGTGGCAGGACAAACAGAAAAAGACTAAATAAGTACAAGTTGTAGTGAAGAACTGAAGGAAAAGGCTCCGCAGTACCAACAGTTTCCACGTTACATCTGGATAACCCACAAGACTTCTGGAATAATGTTTTATTTTACAGACTGGTCTGCAGAGAAGATGTTTGGTGATAATATGCAGCACCATTTTTGGAACTTCTCATACCAGCTGGCAATCATGTTGATGAGGGGATTTTTTTTAGCTTGTTAAGCTTTTACAAGCTAAAAAGCTCAGAGTGAAATGTAAGGACGTCCCCCAACCCACCATTAAGGCTTGGACTAAACTGGGTCATCAGCAGTAGCATAACGATAACAAATACAGCAGCAATTCTGCAAAAAGAACAACTGAAGAAGCAGAGTCAATGTGTTCCAATGATTCAGTCACAGTGCAAACCCTAACCTGATTGGTAAAGACTTCTGTTGAGCAGAAAAAATATTTTTCCAGACATTTAACATCTGCCTTCCCTTGACTGACTACATTCTCAAACTGACAACTTGGACTTACCCTTATGAACCCTTCACCTTATTTTTGAGTCAGAGGGTGAACATTTTATAATTGCATCTGCAGAAATTTTAATTTATATTAAGATCTATATCTTATGACCATAAATAAGCATAGATGGAACATAGATGGAGCAGTGACTAACTTCCCTTTTAATTTCTTCAATCTGACATGACTAGTGAATAAAATACCAAAACATTTGAATTCTCTCTGTACAAGTTAGTAATTATGGGCTTTGCCATAGATGAGATAACGCCTGTCACTTTTTTACACATTAAATTTAATGCAGGTGTTTCAGATGTCTTTAGGAAATCAGTGGAAAATCTAATAATGTAGAAAAACATTTTCTACGTATGACTTTCATTTGTTGTCATTTAAACAAGTAATTGTGTTTGTTTTATTAAAAAGAAGTCTTAATTTCATTAGATCTCATCCTATTTTCTCCTAAATTGTTTATTAAAAGATCAATGCGTATATCAGACTTTCTGCCCAGGGGGAGCTGGTGCTCCTCCATGGGTGTCATTGCTGAGTGCTTCCCCTCTGCAGCTAACACAGTGACTGATCCATCCCATATGTGCTTGCCTCATCGTCTGCCTTCATGTCCTTAGCTTGTAATCACAACATTGATCAAAGCTACAGTGTGCAAAGGGGGTCAATATGTGTTTCCAAGAAATGCATGTAGCTGCCAGAGATGGGCAGGATAAAGGAGAGAATGTGTCTGATTTTGACCTCCTGCTCATTCATCTCAAGTTCACACAATGCAGAAGACTGCTTACATCCAAAGACACCAAAGGCATGAACTCAGCATTTTTCCACTGCAACACACCAATTTCAAACAATTTTTAAAAAATATTAACAATGACATGATTTTAAAAAAGTGGAAGATGAAAAGAGAAGTTACTTTAATCCACAGGGCACACTTTGTCATAACTAAATCGGTACAGAATTGAAGTGGATGATTCAGCAGGTTGCATAAGACATATCTGCATATACTGCAGCAGTATCATGATATGGTTCTCGTCATGACTGAGTGAGTCAGTGTGTGACGTGAGTTTCACATGCTCAGTTAGGAGTCATGCATGTGTCACAGATCTCTGGAAATAAAGGAGGAAGGTTAGTCTCTTGTTGACAGATTAAAAAAACAAACAGTCTTCAATCTTAAAATGTGTAAAAAATGAATTTCTCGATAGTAAACTACTAAAGTTATATCCATGTATAAAACCTCTAACATCTCCTACAATTGAACTGATTATTTTTTGAAAACCCTGTGAGCAGCAGAGATATGGCTAACTGAGACAACTGTACTCGAAGGGCACAGTGATGATTCAAAGCTTGTCTTAAAAATGCTGTTCAAACAGAGTCGAGCTGTTTTCTGAAATGACCTTAAGCAAATGACAGCTTGTCTTATAAGATATTAGGGGACCATGCAGAAGAGTTCAGTGCATGACATCTGCTTTTGTCCTGCTCCTTAGAAAAACTAACCAGCACACATTTGAACAACCTTCTCAATTAAATGAAAATAGATTTCACATGGGCAGCATCTACTGTAGAGTTAGGGTGTTTTCACACCTGATAGTTCAGTAGACTCGGTTCAACTGGGGACCAAAATTGCTGAATTTGTTCCAGTTTCAGCTGCTGCAGTTAATTTTCACACTGCACTGCGTTTGAAAAGCTTGTTCCCCTCCTCACCTGTGGTGGCGCTGCATTAAGGACCACTGAGGGAAATTACACAAAAACTTCTGAAAAAGACACAAAATGTGAACAAAAATGGAGGAACGTCAGATTTTAGTGGCTGTAGGATTTCTCTTTTGTCTTTGATAAAAGACCACAAGTAATTTCTCCCACTAGCGCTAGACTCTTGTGTTTGTTTTGGATGTATTTACCCAGAATGCTCTGCATTACAGTCCACTTCCTGCTCTCGGGTCCGCTTGGCATTGACATATGCATTTGAACCGCACCAGAGTTTACTTCAACCAAACCGAGACCTAGTTGTAGGCGGACTAGAGTTTTTTGTTTTGGTCCGGGAATTGTAATTTGATTATGTATTCACACCTCTGCAAATGAACCAAACCTTCGACTAAAGTTTTAATAAAGCGGACTGAACAGGGCACCCTTAGAGCGAATGCCTCAAATATTAGGTTCTTGATTCAGCCTTCCAGAGTTTGATTCCTATGCTGCATGTCTTCCCCCTTTTCTCTCTCTCCATTACCTGTCTAATACTGCAAATAAATACTGTATCACTAGTTGTACAAAAAAAATTAAAAAGTAACCGAAATAATAATTAAAATCATAAATCTTAAGACGTCTTCCCACGCTGCTCTGGGAATGGTCCAGCTCCCTGTTTAATGATGTTGTTCCTTTGTCTGAAATTTCAAAGCAAAGTCTAAACTGTAAGGTAGGCTTTGTGTTTGTGTCTACTGTTTGTTACTGTTAAGAATCTTATTTCAGGCACTTTCATTTTCACGGTGAAAAACTCTATAAGGGCTGTGACCTCAACTTAAGTATAGCTCTAGAAGCTCCAGATGGGAATTCATAAAACCAAATCTCTTGTGTGTTCATGAACAGACCTCCACCGCATCTGCAATTGATTTTTATTGAATTAAGCCAATGTGATGTGTTGTTCAGACATCTCCAACCTGACAGTGTACGCCTCCTGGATGATAAATAGATCTGCTAATAATGTCTAATTTGTAAGGCTTCTGGCTCCGCAATTGAAATGCAATCAATATGGCCATTAGCTCCACTGCTATTAAGTTTCTAAGCATGTGAACAAAGCACACACCATCACAGCACAAAGTCATTCAGGCGTTTGTTTGTAGACAACCACTCTTTTACTTTCCTCTACCAACATCTGCCTGCAGGCAGCGAGCGACAAATAGGGAAAGTTTACATTTTATTTGCTTTGCATGGGCATATTTTTGCTTCTACAGTACCAATGTTGACTCTCCATGCACATGTATGTAGTTATAAGTCACACAAAACAAGATTCACTGATGAGATGCAGCTTTGAAACAACTGAAAATGTTTAAGTCCAAAACCTCCACATTTTATTTTGCCATGCAGAGAAATTGCTGCTGTGTTAATTATTTTTCTCCTGCATAAACAAAGTTGTCTTAATCTTAAGATCACAAAATGATTGCCATAAAATCTCTTGCAGGATTTTCTATTAAAAATACAAGTTGTAGTTATCTTCAGAAATACTGTGTATGTTTTACACCAGATGTAATACGATGATTGTACCCAAAAAGTTCTTGTCAGTCTAAAGAACATTTTCCCCCAAGTTTTTTGAATCTCCAAAATCATGTCTTTGTTGAACTGTGTTAGAGGCAAAACTATGTTTTCCTTACCTTTAAAAAAGCCATTCATCCTGATATTATGCCCAATGCCACATTTGTGGATATAAAACAATGGAGTAAAAGTACGACAGCAGAAATTGACCAAAAAAAAATTATGGTTTATCGTCATTTTTGCCAGGTCGACTTCTGGTGTTTTAATGTTTTAGTTAAACAGCCAAACGTTTGAATGCCTCTCCAGTTCTGTGCAGCCCTCTAGATTCACACGGAGATTCAAATTCTTCAATTCAGTTCCAAAATACTTAATTCCTCCCAAAGGAAAATTAAATGTTTTAATTCGTATCATTCCTGTATCTTCCAAGTGTCTTGGAGCAGAGCTGTGTGTGTGGACTGATCATCTGAACTTATGCCAGCTCCCTAACTTGCTTTATTCATTTCCAGCCTTTCTAATTAGTGTGAACTCTAAGCAGCCAAAACAGTTACCTCCCAAATCCTCCTCCAGCTGCTTCCTTTCTCTCTCATTGCCGTTCCCTTTACTGTGTATTTTACGAGGGTATTGTCCTCGCGTCCTCTGCAGAACTGATGTCCTGGGACTGTTTTTTCACAAGAGCATTTGCAATTTTATTTGTCTTGCAGTTTTCCCTCTTAGTCATTGGTCAGCCTGCATGCTCTCCCCTCCCACTGATGTGCTGCTATGATATGGTGACATAGCAACAGCTGCTTGATTCTGCTCATCAATCATATGGAGCTGATGTTTATGCTCTCTCCTTTCAGCTGCAGTACGTGGCCATAATGCCAAACCTGGCCGCCTGAGCCTTGTTGCTGGGATGGAAAGTGTGCGGAGAATAACAAAATATTTGGATGAAAACAGGAAGCTGACTGCCTAAGGCCAAGCACTAATGCTGATGAAGAATCTGCAACACTGATGGTGTCATTAATGAGTGTGGTCATTACGGGACTCTGCCCATTCTGATGTTCTGACAATATAAATATGCATTACAGGGTTGAGGTCCAGACGACACTCACCCAGAGGGTCTGTCGGGTTGCAGAGAGGAGAGTCGCTCTCCCTCCGCAGTCTGGATTTACTCCTGACATGTAAATGACACTCTCCTTTACGCCTCACCTTGAAGGAACGATTTTCCAACATTAGCTCGTGCCACATCATCCAACAGACTCTGAAAAGGTTTTTAAACTGCTGCTAAAAGTTCAGAGAAAATATATTTCATGCATCTAGTCCTGTCAGAAATTTCAATCAATCAGTAAAGTTTATTTGTGTAGCACATTTCAGCAGCAATGCAGTTTATGATGCTTTTGACATGTAATATGTGTTACTGGTTTTCTCAATTGTTGACTGACTCTGTAGTATTTTTATGACTTTGTATTTTTGTGTTTTTATGATGTAAAGCACCTTAAACTGCTTTGTTGCTGAAATGTGCTGTGAAATTTGATTGATTGATAAACAGGTGCGTTTTTTTGTCTTGATTTATAAAAACTCAGTGTTTCAGTTGTTTTGCATTTTTCTGGAAGGACATAGACAACAACACCAGTAGCCTACAGGCTACTTGTTAAGCTTAAGGTGCTGTATTGATATTAGCTAGTAATCTTTTAGCTAACATTACCTGCATCCAACAGCTTTACTCAACAGTCTGTTAGTTTGGAGGGAAAACTGTGAAAAGTTATTTGCGTTTTGCTGGTTTGCTGCCGTGATTCTAACACACCTGCATAGCTCCGCCCAGCAGCAGCAGGTCTCCTTCACAGGTGTGAACCCAGCGCGAGCGTCGTAGCGCCCATGTTGCGTTTAAAGGCGGCTCGGAAAAACACGTTACTACATGTTAACAACGGATTAAACAGTTTTAACTGCTGATAAAAGTGACAGAGGACACAGATATGGGAAGGGNGGAANCCCCTACTGTATCAAATTGACAGAGGAATAACAGAGAGTTGGCCATGCTAAGGTAAAAACCCAGCGCATACAGCGTTCATGTTTTGTTTCTTTTTTTCATCCAGACGGCTTCCCGCGCCCCCCCTGCAATGGCACGGCACCCCCCCCTAGGGGGCGCGCCCCACAGTTTGGGAACCTCTGGACTAGGCTATGTTTATTAAAAAGAAAAATAACTCGAAACAGAAACAAGCCAACCTTATTAGTGAGTAGACTTTGTTCAACATTTTTCAGTTAGTAATTACACTTTGAAATTAAAAACGTTTAAATATTCTTGTCTCATTTAAATAAAGACCCGTCAGGCAATGTGAAACTAAAAGTTTGAAACTCAGAAGTGCCTCTCTTATTATAAAAATCCTCATTTGAAAAATGAATCAATTAGAAACAGAACATTGAGTGATTGTCTAAAAAAACTGTTATTTAATAGTTGAAGCAACAACTACTAAATAATCTGTGAGGTATTTAAGTTTTCTTTTTTAAAATTTGATTACAAGTAAAAGAAAAAGCCTGTTCTTGGAAAGATTAGCAACAGTAATTAATCAGTCATATTTTTGTAAATTTTTCTAATTTCAACACATTGAAGCAAATAAGATATTTTATTATTTATTTACAGAAAATAAATGTTTTTGAAATCATTTTAGTGAGGGAAATTGGAAGATTATTTAATTTTCAATGAGACCAACAAGTAAAAGTAATGTTTTGTATAAACTGGAATAAAAAGTTGGCAAATGTGGATCTTTACACACAATTGATTCAAGTTACTTTAACATTGAATTCCCTCATATTTGATGACCTAGTTCTCATATAAAGGTCCCAACATTTCCATCCAACAGGACATACGGTTGGAGACACTGTGATTTGGAGCTGGTCTGCCTTCAGGCCATTTATTATAATGAAATACGATAAGAAGCATCACCAGGGGAACAGATACAAAAGGTTTTGGATTGCTGTGGCCCCCAGATTGGCCCCCATTGCAGTCCCACATATCTTTTTGAAGACAGCCTGTAGCTTCATAGAAACGTTGTGTAAACTTTGTCCCACTAAAATCACATCTGACATCTCATTGCTGGATGTTTAATGCGGAAAATATTTTTGAAAGGATTTCCAATATTCCAACTTTTTATTCATTAACTTTATGTTGCAAAAGTGTGTGCAGATAAGGAGGAACAAATCACTTCCAGGTAAAAACTCAAATTCAAAACATTCTTCAAAGTCTGGAAAACATGATGAAAATGCACAGTTTGGTTCTTTCATGTCCAGGATGATGGATTTAGTTGCTCTCTATCGATATGAATGAATGACCCATGCTTTAGGTATGATGTGATTTATTCACAGATTTTTTTTTGTGCATTTGGTAAAATACCTTTCCTCACTAGTCAAGATGGATTTTTTTTAATTAACCTAGGATTCAGTCATCTAAAAATAATCTTTTTTCTTCCATGATTTGTTTTCTGCAGGACCACAGGTTAAATCCAGAACCCCATCTGCAACCATCAAATGTTGCAGCTTCACAACACAGCAGTCAGAGTCCCCTGTATAGAATACAATGTTTACTAATTCATGCAGGGGGGAATAAGTTATTGGCTTTCATATTGCGCCTCAGTGGGAGATAAATGTGCTCCGTCCAGCTCTCTGCAGAGACCTTTGAGAATTCATCAAGCTGTGGGTAAATTGATTTTCATTGGACACTGTGGGGAGGCCTTTTTACATGAAGGAGCTCTGGTGGACTATTACGGTTAATTCACTCCTGAGTGTTGCACAGCAGGAATATAGCAGTGAAGATATTAGTAATTTTCTTTGTTTGCCTTTCTGAAGTCAAGGAGTGAGCTTCTCTTGGTGCAGTGAAAGCATTAAAGGGCTCAGACTGAAGTATTTTTACAAAGTGCTATAATTAACCAATACCCAGAGGGAGGAGTTGGTGGTGATGGGATAAATCAACATAAAGTGCAAGAAGTTTTGTCTGTACGGTAAGAAGGTTTCTAAACAGTATCTGGAAAAACATCCTAAGTTTGAAATCTGAAACCTTGATTTGAGTTAATTTAACTAAATCAGCTGTGACTCACCTTCTGGCATCCCTATACAACCCACTTCTGCCAACAAGATTGCACTTAGTTTTCCCATAAAACATTTTACGAAGCCGGACCGTACAGAGAAACGTACCTTTTCCTCTCTGAATACTCTCTCCTCATCAGAGTCCTGGGTCCTTTCCAACTATATCTTTCTCTCTCATGGCTGAGTTGAATATTTTGGATCATTATCCTGCTGAAAAAAACAAACACAACCCATATTCAGTTTTCAAGAAGAGGCCAGTAGATTTTTATTTAAAATCTCCATGTATTTCAAAGGTTTCACAACACTAACAAGCACTAACAAGGCTTCAAGGGAGCTTAAAAAATAAACAGGCCCACAGCACCACTGATCCTCCACCATATTTCCAATGTTCTTTTTTTTTCTTTTTATTTAACATAAAAGTTTCCTGGAGTGTTTGTTTCGGTTTATTTCCAAGAGTTCCAGTTAATGTCCGAGGTACTTCTAGTAGCAAGACAGAAAGTTTTTTATCTATAAAAAAATACAACCAGCTTGCATGTAAATAGCATGTATGACTGATGATGAGCCTTGTGATAAAGATGGATACTTGTTCATGCAACATCATGGCTGGTGGCTAAAAGTATGGACTCTTAAATGTTGGATTAAAAAAATGATTTTGTTTTTTTTATTTTTTTAAAATCAGTTTATTTTACAGCTTTGAACACAAATCTAAAAATAAGTGTGGTCTAAAATATTTTTGACTGAAGCACCACATAATGTTGTCAAACTGAAATCGACTGTAAATACCAAATAACAGCAACATCCTCAAATAATTATTTTAAAGTAAATGCAGAAAAATGTAAGTTTTTAACTACAGAATCTCAGATGGTTCTGGTTTTATTTGAAGTAGGTTACTTACCTTGGATCACATGTGTCAAACTCAAGGCCCGCAGGCCATATGTGGCCCGCCATGTCATTTTATGTGGCCCGCCCCAGCATT
>NW_015112980.1:296039-338081 GCF_001443285.1 Poecilia latipinna
TCCTGACAATAATGTCTGCCCATGTGACTTGTTTTTATTATTTGCTTGCTTACCTTTAAACACTGATTTAAATATTGTAATTTTTAAACTGAGCAGTAATTTTACATCCATGGAAACTCAAATGTGATATTTAAAACTTCCATACATAAAATCAGTTATTTAACAATATGAGGTGTTTAATGTATTTTTAACATTGTATTTTTATACATTTATGCTAGGGGTGCCCAAGTCTAGTTTTCCAAAGCTCCCATCTGCAACTTTAGATGCATTCCTTCTCTAACACACCTGGACCATTGACTCATTATAAGCCTCTACAGAACTGAATGAGGGAAGTCAACCTTTTGTCTGGGTGTGTTTTAGCAGGGATGCACTCCTGATTTGTACCGTCAATGTGGCCCGTTGAGGGTGGCCAATATGCTGACGTGGCCCTCGGTGAAATTGAGTTTGACACCCCTGGTTTAAACAAAGGAGACAAATGGTCTTAGATCGTGACTTGCAGAAAGTTTTAAAAAGGGCCAGAGATGGCTTTTGGTTGGATAAGCAAAGGAACGCCTTATTTGAATAAATTAAAGACAAGAATACGCCTTTACTATAAAACTTTCTACACAGGAGTAACAAATCAGATTTGCTCTCGCAATTCTCCAAAGACGTCTTTGCTTTCCATTCTTTCTTTCTTCTTCTTTTCCATTTGTCTCAGGTAAATGAATGTATGTCTCTGTTGTTCTGCAGTTTCTGTTGTAATTTTATGCGTTGTCTTCTATTGGATTAAACTCTGTAATTCTGTGACGTCAACACTCATTGTTGTTTTCTGTGTGGCTACATGCGGTCCGCCGGGAGAACCTGGGATCGAAGAAGATCGAGCCAGAGAGTTTTCTTAAGAAATATTATAACCTAAAATTTTCTTCAATAGAACAAAACATTGTGAAGAAGAAGGGAGACTGAAGCATCCAGAATGTAACAGGGAAATGAAGCATAAAACTGATGACATGTAGTCTTATTTCATTTCACCTTAAAGCTACAGAGTTTTCAAGCACACGTGGCATTCATTGAATGAAATTTAATGAAACCCTAGACTGGAACTCAGCATTGACAGATTCCTAATCTTAAGTAACTTAGACTGGTATATGATTCACTTTGCAGGGTTTGGATGTCAACAAACCGCATTGAGATAGATTCAAAGAATACAAATGGAACAAGGCTGATGAAATAAATCCAGACTCCTACCGCTGGATGAACAGTGGAGCTGTGGCCTAACCAAGTTCTACTCATAGAAGCACTGGCAATCGGACAAAAGATAAAATACTCTCTCTGCTCTGACTCACTGTGCTTTCCTCTCACTAGAGTTTCTTCCAATCATAAATATAGACCCTTATCTATTCAGAAAACGCAACTCTTCGTTGCTGTTGCAATGGCCTGTTTTTTTTTTTTGTTTTTTTTTAAATAACACCGATGGTGTTACTCAGCTGTTCAGGCAGACTGGCACCGTTTGCAGCCTATGCAGATATAATTAAACACTGTTTGGTTAAGAAAAATGGCAACAAGCTTAACAACTGCATCATGCAAAAAGACAAAGATGATTGGTTGGCTCTGTGTAATCATTTTTAGTTAATTTGTTTTATGTGGCTAGAAAAGAGTCTGGCAGGAATAGTCATTAGCCTCACTCTACTATGAAGACTTTATTCCTCTTTCTAAAAGGTCACTCTGACATAACTTCACCTATGTACCGTCCTGTTGTAATGAATTACGTAAAAATGGCCAATTTAATCAACATTTATGATATATTCACAGATTATTGTTTAGCCAACAGTGTAACAAATTACTATATTATGGGAGTGTTCTAAAAAATCTTTCTAAACAGATAAATTGTAGTTTGAAACCACATTTTAAACTGTAAAATTAAATGTGTTCTTCACGAGCAAAATAACAAAAAGCCAAAATATTTTTGGGGGGATTTCCCTGAAATCAGTCCCATTTATATATGACAAAATAATTGGCTACATGCTGTAGTATAACATGATACTACTATGATATTGCTTTTCAATTGTTAATTTATAACACTATATATTTTAGCTTTATTGCTTTCAACTTCATATATCCCAAAATAAGAGAATCTAACTTATCTTACCTAACTTTTAACTTATTCAAAACCCAAGAAACTAAAACCAGACTGAGTTGAGGTGAAATCTTATTTGAATTAGCTTTTGAAAGATCCAAATGCAGGCAACCAGGAGTGGGGAGACAGGCAGGTGGTGGTACCAAAAACACAAAACTTTAATAATTAATCTGAGGCACTGAAGGTCCAAAGGCAAAATCAAAGGAATGCCGGGAACACAGAGTCTGTAGCACAGAGGATCTGAGGACTGGCTGAGAAAGAGTAGTGAGAGGTGAAGGGAAACAGGTGAGCTGATTGAGAATATTCAGCAGGAGGGAAACTGGGGAAAACAGAACAAGAGACAGTAGGAAACAAGGAGAAGCTGTGGTTTAAAAAAAAAAAAGGAAAATCAGAAATCGAAATAAAAACATGAACAGATGTAACATTCAGACAATTTATACCTTTCCAGTTTTGAACGTTTTCTACACAACTTTATTTGATATGATATTGAATTTGCTGTTGTGCAGAACTTTTTTTTAATAGCATTAGTTTTCAACCCCAATTTAGAGAATCTGGACTTGTCTTGATAGCTGATACCTTTCAAGTCATTTTTATAAGCTACTGTTAAAGTTAATGCATTTTTTTCTTGACTTCAATACAAAAATAAAAAATAAGAATAGACTAAAAGTCAATAGCCACTTCTAGTTCTTTAGCATGATCATGGAGTCATAAACTGTCATATTTTATAGGATAGAACTACAATCTCATGAATCATACATTTGTATTTCTTTTATTTTTAATAAGTAGATGTTTTCACCCCAAAATGTTATTTTTGCCATCTTTTATTTCATTCTCTATCACAAGTTGTAATATAAAAAAAGAAAAACTAACCATAAAAAGTTATAGATTGAACAACTAATTAAAATCTTGAATTAGTTTTTGTGTGTAATTTCTAGATTAGGTGTCAAACACAACATATTTCTGAACTTTTACAGTCAAAATAAAAAAATTAAAGAATCTGCATTTTGTGTAGGTTAATTGAGTCACAATGTGACCAAACTAATTGTTTTAGATGTTAAGTTAAAGCTTATTTGGCTTGCCAAAAAAAAAAAAAAAAAAAAAAAACAAAAGAATGCATCATGTTTAATGAGTCATAGAAAACACAAACTCACATTTTTGGCTCAAATGCCCATAAAAAAAATAAAGCTGTTATTAAAACCTGGACCAGAGAAGGAAATTGTGATGCTGGCCTTTATCAACATGAAAATGGACGATTTCTTTCCGTTACTAACATTTGGTCAGATTCTGTCGATATAAACGGTGCGTTTGAATTCACAGCCAATCCAGAAGTTTGCTTATATAAATACACCAGCCATGCACAAAGAAACATATCACAGTCAGCATCACACTAAAGAAATCTTAAAGCATCAACTGTGGGCTGCTAAAGCGTCTGCTGCAGGAAGGAAGAGGATGTTGTGAACAAACTGCGCTTGAGGGGAAGGATGAAAGCGAGAGAGCAGGGGAATTCAGGATAACGGGGGCGATTGGATAATGAGGCGAGAGGAGAACAAGGTAAAGTCTGTGGATATCTTAATCTTCATCCCAGTTTTCTAGGATGAATTCCCGTTGGGCAGGTGGCACACACACACACACACACACACACACAGACACACACCACAAGACAAACAAGGGAGAATCATAAATAATTATATTGGCCTAGATGTGGTGGTAACGGAGGAAACTCAAATGTATTTTAATATCTGTCAAATGAGATTTCAAAACAGAGGATGTGCAAACTGGGTTTTCAGTTATCAAGGCTTTATGGAGTTAACAAAATGCAACATCTGGCTACAGTATCTAGAGAAATCAACAATCCTGACAGCGCCAGCATAAAAGTCACATCAGGCATTATGTGACAGACATTTAAGGCTACAGTTACTGTCAAAATACGTAAGAAAATGTTTCTTTGTGTAGTACATCATAACCATGGTCGAAAGACTTTCAGTTTTCCTGCTCGCTGATGCTGCTTAGCACGAATGTTGTCATACATGAAGCTATTGCCGCCATTCACAATGTGTACCCTCGTTTTTCCTTCCTGATGGAAAAGACTCCTGGCTCAGAGCTGCTATGTGCTGAAAGGAGCCATTTAGCCAGAGGTTTTAAGCTAATGTAGAAAGTAATCCTGGATCACTGCTTATGTATTTCTTCCCTTTCTTTCTTCTCAAACCCCCATCTGAACTGTGAATTTGGACTGAACAAGGTTCTAGATACCAGAATACGAATTGAAAAATAACATCCACACACACACACACACACACACATTTGAAATGTTTGCTCCTCACACACAAGTGAATTCGGTGGCATCAGCTGTGCCTCCATTCGGTCATTTATCTTTGGCTGGGGCCCAGTGAGGCTCGTGTGAAAATAGAAGAAACAAGAGACTGGATATGTAGCTTATAAAAAGAATGAGATGAAAGGATGCTTGGATGTTTTTTTCCCCCCCAACTCCGGAGATCAAGCTGATGAGCTGTAGACGCCCGCGGCCCTGCACACGTGATGACAATGAAACAGAACGTGATTTTCACATGTGCTGAGTGCATGAAAGTGAAGTGTGAGTCAATATAGAAGTCAGTTATATAGAATTTGGAAACATTTCAGAAAGATAAACATTTGTATGTGGAGAAATGCCTACATTCATCACGTGCAGTTTGCCAAAGGGAACCAATGGAAGACACGGTAGAGAATAAATCAACAGAATACAGTGGAAAAACTTGCGCCTCTGAGACTGCAAGGAGCAAGCTCTAGCAAAAACAGAACAGTAAAACATGATACAGAAGAACACAACTATAACTTGAAACATGAAGGGTGCGTGCGGCAGATTCCTGGAACAGATGGAAGGTGCAGAGGTGCAGGAGGACGAAGCCACAGCACCGCATAGCAAGAGACAATCCGTCGAGATAAAATTAGAGACAAAGATGGAGAGAGAGAGAGAGAGAGAGAGAGAGAGAGAGAGAGGGTGTTAAGCCCCGTGCTGCAGGCATGCGTTACAAATCCCCAGGGAACCGGCGGCAGATCACTACAGAATCAATCTGCTGCACCTCAGCAGGAATGCAGCACACACCAGTCACAAGAGTGTGTGACTTCATACTGTATCTGCTTTAATGCATATGCTATGCACGCGTGTGTGTGTCTGTCAGAGAGAGGGAGGGAGAAAGAGGAAGATTCATTGGAAGTGAAATGAGTACTTGAGGATGCAGTAGCAAGGAGGAAAGTTGGAGAACAAAATGATCAGATGGAATTCTGGAATATTGTGGAGTGACATAAGTCTGGTTTTCAGATGCCAGAAAACTCCATTTCCATTTGTTCAAACCATTTTGCAGTAGTACAAACACTAGGGAAAAGCCCAGCCGTAACAGCATTCAATAAAGAGACGGTTTTATATCCCAGACGAAAAAGTTTTGGGATGCGACATCCCAGATCAAAATTAAAATACATTTTAGAGATGCTAGCTCAAGCAGGTAAGAGAACACAATGAAACAAGTCACGCACAGCAAAAATACAAAATCTTAGCAAGTAGTTTTGTCTAGTTTCTAGTGCAAATATTTTAGCATATAAAAAATATTAAGAAATTACTGACTTAAAAGAAGCTCCTATATGTTCCTGATGTTTTGTCTTACATCAAGAGTCGGAAATGTTGCATTGAAACTAAACCTATGCTACTTGGTAAGATTGTGTTTTTGCAGCGATGTTCGACATGACTGAAAGGCTACTCAGACAGGAGGAAGACTTGAAAAGTAAGATAAAAAGCCAGATTACTGTACAATTTGCAGACACAATCAGGGACAAAGACTTACACTCTGTAGTCTGATGACACAAAAATGCAAGTGTTTGGTTATGATACCCATTGCAAGCCTGAGCAGACTATTCCAACTTTTAAGTGTAGGAACGACGACGTCATGCCGCGTGGCTGCTTTGTTGCAGGACAGACTGGTGAAACAAATGAGGAACATGTGGAGAAACATCTTATACACGCCTCATGCAATGATACTGTGGGCTTGTTTCTTTTATAAAGGTTCTGAGAAATTTGTCAGAGTTCATGGCATCAAAGACTGAGCTGAAAACGGCTCATCGTTGGATTTTCAAACAGGAGAATTGTTAAGATCACGTGTCCAAATCAAGGCAGCATTTATTCACTAGACATTTTATCAACCTTCCTTTTCGACCATTTCAGTCTCCAGCCTTAAGAGAACCTGTGAAGTGCTGTAAACATGAGAGCATAAGAAATGATTTAAACAAATACTTCTTAATATGATAGTTTCCCTCCTCACAAAATAAAGGTACCTAAATTAAAAGCTTTATATTTCTAAGTCTTCCAGTTTGGGTTATCGTTGTTGGAAAAGGTTAATTTATTTAAAATTTTTATTTCATCTCTACTAGAGAATGAGGGCACTGTACTCAGAAAAATCACATTAAAAAAATAAAATAAAATAAACCACCATATTTATCTACGTTTCCCTCTATGAGTTGTGCTGGATCCTAATGAAAGTGATCTAAATCCCTTTTGGGAGATTCAAAGATCAGCTTATCTCCCACACACTCCTATGATTATCATTAGAGAAAAAGCATAGCACTGACCTCTGATCAGTGTTTGGGGAGCCTGTGATCCAGCTGCCTGTATCTCAATCTTATTAGAGCGTTAAGTCATTATTGCATGTACACACGGAGGCCTCACAATGCAATTAGCCATTCACCCATCACACTAACAAAGCATGGCTAATTAGTGGATCGCAGGCGCAAAGGGAGCAGAACAAAACACATTTAAGATCCCCTCAGCACTCTGGCTGATTACGAAGTCTCAGGTATGTATTAGACATGTTTTTGTACTGGATAGAGCTGCTTTTTTGCATGCATGCATACATACATACATATTTTTTGGGCGAGGGGGAACCATATAACAGATTAAAATAAATACATTTGTTCAACAAAGTAAAAGCTACAGATGTTTTACTCTCATTAGTAAAACGTGTGTGTGTGTGTGTGTGTGTGTGTGTGTGTGTGTGTGTGTGTGTGTGTGTGTGTGTGTGTGTGTGTGTGTGCGTGTGTGTGTGTGTGTGTGTGGTGTTGCATCCATCGAGATGTTGAGATGTTTCTGACTTGGTCACTCACTGCTCAGGCTGAAAGCGCTTCGGTCTCTTTGAGAGGGAAAAAAAAAAAAGAAATAGATTATATTTGGTCCACTCTTACAAGATCAAAGAAAAAAAGTCTGTCAAGAACTTGGAAACATCTGAAAAATCTTGCTACAAGCATGCACACATACACACGGATATGCAGGCACACTGTCATAACACCACAGAAACAACTCTTTGATTTCCCTGACATTCATTTTTTTTTTTTTTTTTTTTTTGAACAGCTACAGGCTTTTTATAAAAACTTCTTTCAAGAGTAATAAAGGAGGTTCACACCNTTGACACCCCTGCCTTACATCAACCTCCTATATCAACGGTTTTGATAAACAATAAGAAATTGTGACTGAACAATGTAGCAAAAAGCTATGGAGTCAGACCAAAGAAATTAATCAAGGTGTAATAGCTGAAAAAAGATTTTTCTCATAAAGGAATCAATGTGAAGATTTTCTAAAATTGTTCAAAGACGTGAAAAACCCATTTTAGTCTTGGCCCACATGTCCAAATTGAGGCCATTAAGGGAGTTAGAAGTAAAAAAAAAACTGCTTTCATTTTTAGATGCATATTAGATAAGTGTGGAAAAGCAATGAGTACAGTTCAGTCTGATGAGGCTTTGCTTTTTAATGTGAAATTTGGCATTTTAATGGGGCAAATAGACATCAAAGATATGTAATTAATGCTGACTATCTCTCTCAGTTTAAAACGACTTTTCAGCCCTGAGTGTGAATAAAAGATTTAAGAAATGTCCATCAGCTGGCTACTGAAGATGCAGACATCACATTTAAAACAGAAACACGTCTCCCTGCTGAATTGTTCTAAATTTTTCCTTTGGTGGAGAGGAAATGGAAATGAGTCTGCAACAACAGGGTCATAAAAGCAGAGAAGAAGATAATGAATTTACCAGGGTAAATGTTGATACTTTAATTAAACCCATCACTCTCACTGGAAACAGGAAAAAAAAAATGTTTTTTTTTCTTTGCAGTATAGTATTTCCCTTCAGTATCTAAGATTTCTGCTTATCTTGCAGGATCTGTTTGGTGCATCACATTTTCAAAAACATCTTCACTTTTGGATGCAGCATAGCTGCTAGACAAGAGCAGCTATGAGTGGGTGTAAAAGATTTTATGTGGCTTTAACAGATAGAACAATACCTCACATGAGAGCCTCGTATTTCCAGGAAAAATCTGGAACCATTTTCCCAAAGCTTATAGCTTGATTTGTTTCTAGTCGCAAGGAAAATTCCAATTTATGTTGCTCCAGGTTTATTACCAGTCTTTAGGCCTTTCTGAGCAATGTTAGTATTACCTGGGGAAGACAACTATTCGATTTTTTCCAGTAAGCACCAGCCCATTTCAGTCAGTTATCCACACAGGAAAATTATATTTGAGAGAAGTCTGAGCAATCCCAGAACCCATGAAACTAAATTATCCGTAGTCTCAAGCAGAAGTTCAAAGTTTAAGTGATTCCACTGGCCATTTCAGCAAACCAACGCTGATCTTTTATAGCAATCAGCTGAAATCCACTGGAACCTGAAGGATTGTTCTGGTATAGGTTTTTGTCTGTCATATGTCGCGTTTCTCTGCACTATTTTTATATTTTTTTTATTGAGCATATCTTCTTGCTGCTTTAGCAAACCTGCTTTGCCCTTAGGGACCAATAAAGACTCATCGAATCAATGCAGCTCTGCCCCAACACCAGCTAATGACTGCTTGCCAACCAGATGTCACTATTCCAGCCAGTAATTGTGTGCAACATCCGATGTGCAGCTTGAAATTACTTCACACTTCTACAAAAATATGTTTTTTCTATATCACATTTAATAAAGCAAACAAAGATGTAATAGCAAATACAAGCTATCTGGCATGTGAGATGTTTCTACCTCAGGCTAGAAAACATTTGAAATCTAAGCAACAATATTTGTCAGTTTTCAAAAGAATTCAATTTCACAGAGATTACCATGGAACAAATGGATTAATGCTTAATAACTTTTGAGATATTTAGTTCTCCCAGTCTTTTTTCAAGGGGTAATGGAAGAGGCTTATTAAAGCAGCACAGCTGGATTCAAACATGACAGAAAAACATTCAACAGTGAGCTATTTATCTGAGAGGGAGTTCAGATAATAATCACAGGACTGTATAGCTCATTTTCAGAGTTAATGTCTCATTTTTGTAGACACCAAAGAAATGATATCTAAATAAACTTGCACAGTGTAATTTAATGTCAGTATTAACTGTTCTGGCTTGGTTTTATGGAAATGGTCATCTGACTTTTTTAATTAGGCAACAAAATAAATTTTAGATCCATCTTTTTTACTTGTTTGCAATTATCCAAGATGATAATTATCCAAGAAACACATTTTTTCTACTGCTGTCATGTGTGATGGATTAGCCCCTTGTATTGTCATGAATTCACCTTAACCCATTTCCTTTCCAATTGCAACCAAAGTGGTGAATGTATCCCACCAAGTTAAGTTGATGCATATTTAATAGGCACACAAAGGATTATGTTGGAAGCACTTTTCCACCATCTCGTGGTCAGCTATTTTAAAGTACCAGTTTCTACCTTATTTAGTATCTGGTTGACAGCAAAAACATAAATAATATGATTTTAAATTATTTTTGCAATGTTCCTTAAGTTAACGCATTTGGCTCAGAACTCAGTGGAGCGGAAGTAATGTTCAATACGGACAATTTTCAATGTGACACAAGCAAGTAAGCAGTTTGCTTACCGCCAGTTTTCTTCATCTCATCGCCTCCTTCACATTGGACGTAAGTTTTTAAAGGACTAATATCAAGTATTATGGTGAAGTTAAGTCCAGTTTCTGACCGGTTCCTTAAGAAGTGCGAAGCAGCTATAAAGTTGATCGCATTTCACCCGTTTGCTAACAGCAAGCAATGAGGTGCGTTCAAGGTGCCTACGTTAATTTGACTGTCCATGTATTTGTGATAAAACAGGCATTTTATGTGAGTAAGCTTTATACTTGGTTTACACTGGTCACATTGTTATCTGTAAGGCATTTTACATGACGTCTGAATAAGGTGAAGCTTACTGAATGAATAATAAACTCGAGGAACACCATCCTTATTTATTATATAACAAAAAAGACTGAACAGTAATGGAAACTTTACAATAAAAGAAAATAAAATAGTATAAATTTTCTGAACCTGCTTGTCCATCCAGGGTTGCGGGGAGCTGGTGCCTACCTCCATCTGTCATTAGCTATGAGTCAGAGTACACAGTGGACAGGTTGTCAGTCCATCACAGACCAATACAGAAACAAACAACCTCAGATGAAATGTGAAACAATTAAGGTTCTGAATTATTTGTAATTTCTAACCACTGTTGTGTCTCAAAAACCTAATAGACATGCAGGGAGGGTTATATTTCCAACACTACCATGCTCTTCTCTTGTGACTGTGATGTTTCAGTTGCAGATTTTAGCAGAAAATGTAATGCAGTTGCTTTAATTAATGAATAAGCTGTGCAGTTATCTGAGTGAGTAAAAGCAGCCAGTGTTTCCATGAGAGGGAGAACACGAATGCAGAAAGAAAAGGAGATGAAGGAGAGGAAGGACATCCTGCATCTTAAATAATTTGGACGGAGCTCTCCACCTTACTACATGCTTAATTATCCCAGACTCTCCACAGTTACATGATTAACATTCTCATGTGTTCCCCAACAGATTCTGAATTCTAATGGGTCAGAGCTGCGTGTTCAGGTTTTGACTTTGGAAAGGGAGGTTACTGGAGCTCCTGGACCTGCAGAGTGATAAAAAAGGCTTTAATCTTCCATCAGAGGTAATTTATAAAGTAGTAAAGAAGGCTGTCCGCAGGATAGCTGATTAATTCATCATTTCCATGAACTCTGGTACTTCAACCTTAGATGGTGGTGGTTGTAACGCAACATGCCTTCCTAAGACAAAACAATGATTTTAATCAGGAGTCATGATGAAGGATGATGTTAAATGTTTTGTGTTACACTGCATTTAAAAATGTTGCTGTTTTAAAATTTGTCAGGTAAATCACAAGCTGTGTTTCCGTCACAAATGATATTCCAACAAAAAGCACAATTTCACAATTGCGGTGCTTCTATTAAATAAGAACCATAATTTTAAAAACATGTGAATAACTTTGTTTACACAATAAGTAATTAAAAAACATGCCACGCCATCATCCACCCACCACTTCCTGTCATCTTCTTCGTCTTTTCCAGACAGTAACAACATCCAGTTGTTATGACTCGTGCTGTGAAAAAAGTGTTACAAAATACACAAATTTTGATGCAGCAAGAAAACAACCTCATCTTTGTGCAAACATGTTTTGTCAAAGCACTTGAGGCTTCCTTTAAATTGTCATGTTTCCATTAAGCAAACTTATTTTTATAATTTCAATTTGTGCCATCATATTGTAAGTGGAAACACAGCTGCAGAAAGCTCTAACTCAAACATTTAATGTCACGTCATGTCAGGATTCGTTTTGTTTCACAAGTTTGGGTTGGTTAAATTTTCAGTTCAATTTCCTCCAAGCAAACTAAAAAGACTGAATAAAAGTTATAGGTGCATGCTTTGTTTCTTGTCTCATTGGAATATGAAGGACTGTCCTAAACGAGGATCAACAATAAGCGACGGAGTGAAAAGCATTCTGCAGTTGGAAGGGTGTGCGGTTGATGAAGGATTTGTCACCAGGATTTTGATGGTGGCTGGGAATTTTGAAGCTAGCACAGTGGCTGCCCGCGGCCGCAGATGGAGCCAAGCTGGATATTTGACATTAATTAGGAGGAAGAGGCCAGTTTCTCAAATCTGTCATGGCTGCTCATCAGCTGCATTACTCTCAGTCTGTCCATACATCTCTCTACCTCTCCACGAAATATCTACCTTTTCATCTTTACGGAGGATCCATCTATCTGTAGCGAGGCCTGTTGCTCTGGGCTCTGATGCTGAGCTCTGGCAGAGCTCAAAGTTTTGATTAATGGCTCAGCTGTGAGTCAGAATCCTGTAATTGGCGACTGACTCTCGCTGCTTTTCCATTTTTCTTTCCCGTTTCCCGCTGACAGAGCTGCAGCTGATGTCTGAGCGCCGCTCTGCAATGTCTTCGAGTTAGTGTCAAACCTGGAGCTGCCCACAGCCACGAATAACATTCTTCACACTTTTTCAGCAGGTTTGACGCATATAATGCCTGAGGAAGGAACACAAACAGAGGCTGAAAGAGTTTGCTTGTGTTTACTCAGGAACTTGACTGGAAAAGCTGCAAGCCAGTGATTGGATAAACCCGGGTTTGCATTCCTATATCGGCCCTGTCTTACGATATAACTTCAACTTTTCACTTTACTTGGATTCTGACATCACTGTAAGAACCCAGTAAGACTTTTCACCATATAAACTTGGAGGCAAACTCAAACAATGCAATTTCTAACAATCAACACAGTATAAATGGATGCTTCATGTGTAAAGTAAGATATTATTGTATATGAGCTTTCGTCTCACGTAAAAGGAGCACACCAAGAAAAAAATAGCTTACATTCTGTAATCGCTCCCAGCCTGCAAAGTCATGTTTCATTTTTCTCCACTTAAGGCTGACTAGTAGTCATCTAAAACCTCGGATTGAATATTTCTCTGCTCATGTCTCATTGCTTTGACAGTATCCGCCCTCCTGAGGTAAAACATGAAGCGTCCGCAGTCTGGAAGAATCTAATTTTAACAGAGACGTTTGGAAATAATAGAGGGATGAATAATTACGCTTTTTAAATGTTTTATCATTCTGAGAGCAGACTGTTGGGGCCCTAAAGATGGAAAGGAGACAAAGTGCCTGATTAAAGTATTCAGACAACTGAAACTTTTCTTCAGTTTGTGACATTAAAGCCACAAAGTTCTATGTATTATATTGAGATTTTTTTTGTGATAAACCAACACAAAGTAGCAGACTATTATAAACTGGAAGGAAAATTAGACATGCATTTTAGAAAATCTAAAAGTTTGTGCTGTTTCAGATAGTTTTACTCTGATGCCACTAAAACTAACTCAGTTTAAAGGTCATCTAATCTAAAAAGAGTTTTGTTAGTGATTATTAGTGAACAAACAATGTAAGGTCAAAGGAGCACATTACTGAAAGTAAAACCTGTTGTTTTGTTTTAGACAACAAACATAAAAATAAAAAGTTTACTGGTTTAGATCAACGTATTTGTATTGGTTAAAAAGCCCACTAGTCCTAATAACAGTAAATATTTATTGTTTTATGTGCAACAAAACGAAAAATATCCAAAACATGATCATGGGCAAAAAGTACAAGACACTGCAACAGCATGTTAGCTTTGTTTCAGCTCTAAAATGACCACCAGCACATTAGGGAATGATTATTAGTGTGAAAAAGAAAATGACATTTTACCTTTGCTTTAGCCATATTACATTTCATATCTGATACTTTAAGGTTTTATGCAGGTTGAGTACCCAGGGGCCTCTTTACAGCTTTAATCCAACCCTGCTTCTGTAACTCTGTTTAAAAAACGGCAATATTTGACTGAGATTTTGTTGATGTTTAAAACCCTTTTATCATCAGCTGACTTTCTAAGCGAGCACCATAAATTAATAACATAGTTTTCATCTGTAACATGCCGACAGGATTATGAGGTCCACAGGAGACAACCAGTCCTTTCTATGTCCACCTGCAGACACCTGAAACCTGCAGGAATATTGATGTTGCAATATCTAACGGCTTTTGATGCTTTGGTTGATATACATCACAGCACACACACATGTCTGACCAACTTCCAGGAACTCGGCTGTTTCCTTGTTTTCAAGCGGAGCCATCACTCTCCAGACATGGTATGAACATCAGTTTTCATCAAGGACTCCATTGACAGTTTACGGCTCTATGGTTGGTGATGCAAGCTATTGAAAGTGGCACATTTTCTGTCAGGCACACACCCTACCCACCTAAAAGGCAAGTATAAAAATGTCTTTTTTGATCAATCTTGTGTTTATAGTAGCTTTATGTTATGTTGTTGTTTACAACTCAACTTCTACAGGTGATCAGAAAGTCACACAGTGCATGTTATTGCCGATGGAAACACAACCAGTTTATTATTTTTTTTCAATAATGAAATTTTAGTGTGCAACTGGACATATCACATTTTTCTAAATGAGTCAGAGTTAATTAAAGTAGCAGTTTAGATATTGCATACTTTAGGAAGATAAAATGAGTTATTTTTAATTTGAGGAAACCTTCGTAACTCCACATTAAATGCCTTCTGAAATCCCTTTCACAGTTTAGTCCATGAAGTCGTAGAGTGCTAACATGTTGCTTGTTTGGCACAGTGATCCAGTTCTTTATTTAAGATTTTTTCAAAGGACATTCATGTTTTGTGTCATTGTTATGATGCTAATAATTAATAAGTTCCGTTTATCCAGCAACCTTTTTGTGCTCATCCGATAAAAACCAACAGGGACGGTTTGCTCTCTAAACACATCCCTGCTGGGGTCACAAAGCTCACTGGATTTATGACTGTAAGAATGTTTCTTTCTCAGCTGAAGCATGAAATAAGACGCTTTGCAAAAGTATTCATGCCATATGATATGATCCAGAGTCTTCAGTTTTCCATTTTTGAATTTGTCACTCTTGGTATTCCATATTCCGTTGCTTCCTCAATTTTAAGATTTCTGTTCTCTGTGTATTTTAATGTATGTATTTTTTTTTCTTTAAGGTCTAGGTTCTGTTTACTTCTTTATATAATATTTTTTTCTCCTCTTAGTTGTAATAAGGATGACTTTTTGTGCCGTCTTCTTTTTCAGGTTTGCAATTTCGCTCATAACTAATATTCCTGATTCTCATCAGCAATCTGAATCTCTTATCGTTTATGTTGTCATATTCATCAGAAAACTATTTTAAATTGAGTTACAAAAAGTAGTGGAAGAAAAAGGATAAAAAGTGGAACATTGGTTGCAATGGATTTCATTTAGCAGTACAGAAGTAAAAGACATGAACACAAAATCTCAATTTCATTAACTAATTAGATCATATTTGACAGAAAACAAAAACATATGAGCTGGCTTCTGTTGCAGCAAAAGAATATCTTTGTTCTGTTTGTAGGAGGTTGAGCATAGAGGTATTCTAAGGTCATAACTGAATCAGAGGCAGTTCTGGGTGATTCAGAGTGGTTTGAATAGGGAGCATAAATCACACATACCCTGAGGAGGGTTCATTACCTTGAAAATAAAGCTTTTACCGCTGATTGCATTCGGTAGCTTTACACGGCTCCAGCAGCTGAACAGAAGCCCTCACAATCGCTTTGCTTTATCTTTGTTCTTGTTTACAATGCAACACGGGAACTTGAGCTTTGATAGAAAAATAACGCAAACCCCAAAAAACATGATGGTTGTGTATTACTCCCAGCTACTTAAAATTCACAGGGGGTCCTCTTTTTTTGCAGAGTCGTTTCTCAAATGCCACAAGGAAAGGAGCGGTGATAACAGACGTGATGCACAAGCTGTTTTTTATGCTGCATAGAAAATTACAAAGAGAAGGTATTCCATTTTGTAAATGCCTCACCTTGCGTCTTGCCCTCTCTTGCTGTCTCTGCCTCTTTCTTCTGAAGTCTTACCTCTCACTTAAAAATCTGAGGACAATTGCTGATGTCCGTTCTCTCAGTAACAAATCAGTTTTCCCTCAATGGCTACAAATCAATCGGCGTCCGGACAGCCTCTGCAATGCAGGCGCGGGCCGAGGCTGGGAGAGCGTTTAACTGGAAGGGCTGGTGTGTCGGGCTGCGAGGGGCGGGCGCTAAACCAAAAGGAGAAACAAGCTTTTATTGCATTAATCTTCACAAAGTCCTCTACCTCTAATTCTGTCTTAACGCGTTTATTTAAAACCTTTTAAGACGTTAAGCGAAGGATTATCTTTTGTGTCCACAGTTTCTAAGCTAGCGGTTTCACTTCAGAACATAAAGCCTTCTCCTCTATTATTTGCAGCCCTGGTAAAGACTTATTAAAAAGACTTTAAATAAATTAATCTTTAATTGCTACAGCATAATCTCTAACAGAAAAAAATATCAAAATGCAACCTTTAATTTAAAGCTAGAGTATGTGATGTTTACAAAAAAAAAATTTCCATGATAGCTAAAATGGTCACCATGTTGTGGCAGATGATCTGTGAAAATATTGATCTCCTCTGCCTCCTCTCTATGCTACTATTGCTCTCTGAAGAAGTGCACCGCTCCCGGTCAAAAACAACCAATCAGAGCCAGGATTAAGGTCTTAATGCTGTCAATCAGGCTTGTGTACATGCTAATCAATGTGTTAATGGCGGCTATGCTAACTAGCCTTAGCATTCATGACAGGCTCAATTGTGGTGGACCAGCTGTAGCTTTGCAGAGAGCAAGAGGGAGTGTGTGAACAGCAAGACTCCCTCCTCCTGGCTGTGATTGGTTGTTTCTTACTGTGTATTTCTGCAGTGAGCACTGGGTGAAGGCAGAGGAGCTGGGAATGGAGATGTTGGAGTCTGGGATATGATGCTGGCCTGATGATTTAAGATGATTTGAACTTCTTCATTCTCTCTTTGGTCCTGCTCTGCATCCATGAAGTATCTTTCATGTTTAGGTATGATCTGAGTTTTTGTGATGCTCCTCGGTCCTCCCAGTTGTAAAAACACTACATTGTTACCATTTGATGCATCATAATAACTATCCAGATTTAAAAATGTAAGAAATAAAAAAAAACAATGTTCCAGTTGCACATATTCCTAACCAGAGGGAACAACTGTCCAAGAAACTGTCCATGAAATATATAAACGTTTTTTTTATTTTTCTTGTCTTTCAAAAACCAGCACAGCTCTTTCCTGCTACATTCAGAGAAATTTAGAGATTCAAAGTGAAATTGTTGACCCAAAACATGGAGCATGTGTACATCTACACATATTTTAAAGAAATTAATAATTTCTGCAACAATCTCACCATTAAGTTTAACATAAAATGACTCTCCTCAATTTCAAAATATGAGCTGGAAATCTAAATTAATCTACAGTAGACATTTTCCTTTATTAAAAAAAAAGTCTGCATACACTCCAACCTGAAGGGCAACATGAACGAGAATCCGAAGAGTCAAATGTCTAAAATGTTAGAACAGTTTCTTACGACGCTTCTCCTTATGAGGAACATGAGCTCCGGTGAGGAGGAAAAAGTGTAGAGGGCATCTGATCTCCATTAACTCTGCAGTCAGCGAGCAGCGATTCAGTTAGCAGGTGTATGAGGCCAAAGATGAGGAAGGTCAGAAAGAGTCTGCTGAAAAGAACGACCTCCAGGAACACACAGGATAAATACTTTCTGTGCAAAAACATATTTGTACCATATAAAAGAGGAAAAATGTGATCACTATGTTATGTTTTGCTGCTGCGAGTTTATCAGCGTTTGGACTGGTCACACAGGAACTTTGACAAAAATTATCAAAAATGGTTCTGTCCATTTATTACAAAGAAAATAAAGATTTCAGTAATAGGAATTTATAGGTTTGTGACAAAAAAAATTAATTTTCAAGTGTAGTTCAGCGAAACACATTTACTAAAATAAGACTATTGTTGACATAAAACGCATTTATCTTTTTTTATTAAATAATAATGCTGTGTTCTTTCTAAAACTTCATTTAAAACTGATTTACATTATCTAAATCCTAACCAGTGAGCTAAATCTTCATCTAAAAAGCACCTAACCTTTATTTCCCTGCTGTTTGATATTAAATTCCACTAACTTTCCATAATTCACATCAGTTGGGATTATTAATTTTATTTATGTTGGCAAATGAATGCCAGCATAGTGAGAACAAGACACTAAGATTATACTGTTCAGGAAGGAGACGCGTTCTGTGTCCCAGATATTAACGTGTTTTGGTGTAAAATGTGTAAATCAACCCAAAACAAAGGCAGAAAACGTGAATATGCTGAACCTGACTCAAGAGTTACGCTGAAATAAGTCCTGACACTGACTGACAGGCCATTCAGAAAGGAAGACGCCATTACTCAAAAAGAAACTTTTTGTTACAAGAACAAAATATTCAAAGGGAGGAAGGTCACATCTCCTAAAGATCTCTATCACTGGACTCTGACAATAGCCTAAATGATCAAAAATTTTAAAAAAATAATCTTTAATTGTCTAAAAGATTATTTAGACAATAAAATAATTGGTGAGGAACAGTGAAGCTAATCCTCCTTCTCGCCAAGCTCTACATTAAAATTTGACTTCCTGGATTAGGAAGTCAAACTGTTTCAAAACATTTTGAAAAGCCAATCACTCTTACTGGATTACATCAAGAATACACACACAACCATGCTGAATCCTAAGGAAGGAAGCAGACAGTCGGTGATGACTCTCTAGATGATGAAAGTAATAATAAGTTCTCATGAAGCTGCTGCTGCTGCCCTGGGCAAAGCTAAATGTCCTCTGCTTGGTCTCGGGGTAAAACCCAGATTTCTCATTTGGTTCCCTACTGAAAAGCTTACTAGAGACAAATGGAGCTGCTTGAGGCGACCTGGAGCAGCTTGAGAACCATCAGATGAAAATACACAGTCATTGTGTGAGCTGTACAGTCTGGATGATACATCTTTGCTCATTTTGTTTTGTCTATGAATCTACTACTTCCTCGGGCAAACTGTTCATCATCAAAACCGGAGCAGAATCTACAATCATTTGATAAGAACAGAAACCAGCGGATACAGCTGCAAAGTCAACTTCAGTGGCGGACTCAATAAAATGAAGCTAGCTCTCCAAAAGTGGAGAAAGAAGCAACAAAGTCTGTGCAAATATTTTTCTTGATGGGGAAACTGTTAGAGCAACTTAGGAAAGAAAGCAAAGCAAAAGTCTGAAAAACTTCAGTCCAGTCCAGACATTATCATTAACATGTATTAATGAAAGTAAACCTGTAAATATACCTTGAGCTTGTGGGAGTTTACATAAATGATTAAACCATTTTTATTTCACTATTTATTTAGCTATTCAGCTTTGAATTCATATGCATTGCCTTTCAGAGTTTTGTTTTCTGTAATTAATTCATATAATTTTATTTGTATCTGTATCTTTCTCATAACATTGATAGTGTTGTGCCTCACCTCACCTCTGGGGGCGCTGTGCTACACACAGTGAATGAAGTAAGAAGTTGGCCATCGCTGTCTCTCTTTATATTGCCAGTTAACATGATTCTGTATATGTTGATGCTCTACCTTCTGCTTTGTATCTTTAGTGACTGCATAGGCATTAAGAGCAACATATACTCTTCTTCTACACATTAAAAATACTGAAAACAATCAAGGAATAAGTACAAGAAATAAATACGTGACAGAACCGACTCAGGACGACTGTCCTCCTTCGAGATAAACTTCATTAAAGCAGCCAGATTTTTTAAAATTGAAGGCAAACAATGATTTTTATAAGAGTGACAGAGATGGAAAGGACAGGCGCATTGACTTTATATACAAATAAAAGTAAGACCATACTCAATTTTTAAAGAGAGATCAACTCTCCTATAAAAACATGTTTTAAATCAAATTTGACCATATGTTAAGCTTTGTTTGTTTTCCTTACTATCATTGTTTAACAGGAATTCATTAAAGCATGATAAAACATCTTTTAAGACAACTAAGTGATTAATTATGATCAAAACTGAAATAAAAGCTCCTATTTTGGGTTTTATGTCTTTGTGCATCTGACTCCGTCGGTGCCTCACCAGTCCTGAACCTCACAAACAAACCACACAACTCTGAAGAGATAAATATAGACTGACTTAGCTGTAGCTGTAGGCAGACTGATTGTTGACAATAGGTGGAGGTGGGGAATTTAACTCCCTTAGCATCCGTCCCATCTGTATGTTGTACAGACAGAAAAACACCCGTTTCTTTGCGCTGGAAAATGTTTTCTGATGCGTTTCATCTTCTCACCCTCTGGATTTACACATTTTAAAAGACTTACTTGATTGTACCAGTAAAAAGAGGAAGTTTGCATGTCTCTTGACTCCTCCACATCCAACACCGACTCAGTAAAAAAATTAGTTCATGTCCAGAGTCGAGTCAGTCCAGTTAATAATGGCCTCCTCTCCATCTCCAGGCACAGATTGTCCATAAAGGCAGAGATAATAAGTTCACATTAAAACATTACTCATGTTGCGCTGCCTGACAGAAAGGCTGTGACCTTAATCTCCAACCTGAGGTCAAACACACACCAACACACTTACTCCATGTCTGCCTCCACACACTGCTAGAACTCATTCTAGTCTCTATAAATGCCTGTGCAACCAGCCAAATCCTCTCACAACTTAATCTGTCAGAAATAGTTTTGTGGAAGCTAAACAACCTCTCTGCAGCCGGGCTGCATCCTGGCAGCCAGTCCAATCTTTGGAACCACAGCCTATTGTTTTAGAGGGGATGCAACATATTGCAGCTCTCTGACCCTGCAGCTCAGGAAACTACAGCTATATTTCTGTTTTGCTTCAGTTCCGGCATCAAACAGCTCCGACGTTGTGTGACAAATGTATGTTTGCAATCTAGTGGCACGGCACTCCATAAAAACGACGCCGTAGCTTCTGGAACAGCAGGAAACGTAGAGGAGGAGGTGATAAGTGTTTGGTTTTGTTGTCACTGCCTCCATATGGATAACATGATTTTTTATTTCAAAGCATTAAGAATCGTGACAAACAAAACATTTAAAGTCACCCATCATAGTCATTCTTGCATGTCTGACATCCCACTTATCCTGACACATTAGCATATAGAAAGTATGAATAAGTTAAGCTCTTCAATCCCACGCCTTAACGCTGGTAAGAGCCTCAGTGTGCAGAATAGTTTCAGGTTTTGTTCTCTCTTTTAAACTTTTCTTTTTAGCTCTTTAATAAAATAATTGCTGCATTTTATTTGTATGTATTTTTGTGATTGCTGCACAGAAATGGGATGTAAAAAAGTAGGAATCTTTAGTAAGAGTTTTAGTGTGTAATTCAACTAATTAATGATGCGTAATTATTATTTTAAGGATTGAACTTCTTTTTCAGCTTCTTGAATAAATTGGACTATACACTTCAGGAGTTTTAGTGACTCATCGGATTATTTGGCTGAGCAAATCATGACAATAAAGATTTCAGTGAGAGGAAATAAGACAACATATCCTCTGGGTAAGGTAGTTTGGATTATCTACTTATTTATGCTGCGATGAATGTTCAGTGAATGTTTTGCGATGAGATGTATATATATCTTCATGTTGTGACAAACTGCATATGGAACATGTCAGGAACAACATGCCCTCCCGCTGTGTTCACATCAACCCCCAGAACCGTTTCTGACTCACTGTGTTAGCATCTCTAGGCTGTATGTATGGAAAATGTACAGCATGCAGGTTTGGATGACATTTATTTTGATTCCTTTCTCAAATGAATAAAGAGGTACTGTCAGCATGGAAAGTTTGTAATGTTGCATGATTACTGCTTGTAGGTTTTGGCATTTAAATGTTTACTGCGACATTTTAATAACACACACACACACACACACACACATATATATATATATATATATATATATATATATATATATATATATATATATATATAGATGCAACAGATTTTTAATTGTGACTGCATTGTGTTGCAAGGTGAAATAAACAATAAGCAAATTAATAATGACTCAAACAAAAACTGCGCAACACTCCAGAATCATTGTTCAGCATTATTTTATTAGATATCAGCCCACACTGCAGTGTTGGTTTTATTAGTACAGAACGCTGGTCAAAGGTGACCTATTAGCTTCCTCGATCAGGTTAGAACGGGTCTGTCGGCTAAACAAAACTAAACTTTAGGAGAGGCACATTGGTTGCCTTCATTTTCAACTTCAGATTCTGGATTTCTTTCTCTGACCTGATTGTTTTGGATCAACAGGAACATCCATGTACGATTCAGGACACTGAAATTAAAATGTTTGAAGAGCCTGCGGTAATTCAGCCCCAAAATCTGATTATTTACTCACTAAATCTTCAAAATTTGCAGAAAAAAATAAAATTCTGCATCTCAGGGATCTGAACATACGATACCAGAAAGCAATCTTAGTCATGTCTTCGTGATGCCATGTTTGTAGGCAGGTTGTATCTTTGCCAGAACATTCCAGGACGGAGTGAGGCTGCAGTGTCACCCAGCTTTGTTCGGTAATCGATAGCCGTCCCCACCAACATGCTGGCCCCTTATTTATATCTGGACTCAACGCAGACAGTCCAGAGCGACTGCTGTCTTGAAAAAGCTTACAGCAGCACTCCGGTCCTTGCACAGATGGGAAATTTATTCTCCTCATTTAGCATTCAGCTCTGATTCTAAAGTTTAGGAGTCCATTGATCGCAGGTGCTCGAGCGTTCACTTGTCAGCTGTAATGTTTTAGGTGTGTGGAGTCCTGTTATTATTGGGAGAACTCAGATTAGTGCATCAATGCAGCATGGCAGGAGTGTGCACATTACACAGGACTAATGGAGAGGTGTGTGAGGACATTCACAGCCATTATACAGGCTTAGACCAAATTGCTCTGGTGAAAGCTATAAATAATTCAAACTGATTGTTATGAACCCTGGTGAAATAGAAAAAGGGAACACATTTAATAATCTCCACATGGATCGAAGATTTTGTCTGTCAGCTTCTGAGATTCTCCAATAAGTCATTTTATCACCGTGGAAGAAAAAAGAGTCTGGCCATGTTTTCAGGTTGAGCTAAATGTGTTAATGCCTTTGCAACAGTGGACTGGATTTTTATTTTTTTATTTGTCTTCATCATTTTACTAGCTTTTTTTCTTCTTAGCATGTAAATGGCAAAGTAAATGTTTTCTGAATAGTTCAAAGATAAGAGTTTGAAGTTCAACATTCCCAGCTGAAACCTCAATCTGTACGTTTTAAAACTGAACTATCACAGATTTTTCTTGGCATATTTTTTCACACTTTTAGGTGGGAAAAAAAAAAATATATATATATATATATATATATATATATATATATATATATATATATATATATATATTCTTACTGTCTTTTCCCATGTGAGTGAACTATTTCCAATTTAGCAGAAGAAAGCTCCAACCCTAATCTGCAATGCACTGCCTTACATTAAGACTAATTGGTTTTATTAATTTGTTCCATACAGTGACGATTTCTTTCTTCTCATGGCTTCTTTTAATTCCAGTTAAAAGTAGCCTAACTTTTAACTAAGGTTAAAGTTCGGCTACTTTTAAAGTTAAACTAATCTGAATTTGTAACTTAAGCACTGTGAAACCAGGTAATATAAGGCAACCATTCAGACACAGAAAACACGAAAAAATACTAAGCATAATTACAGTATATGTATATTTATTGACATATTTTTCACTTTTGACAAGTTTTTTTTAAACAGTGACGGAAAAATCTGAAGCCCATCAGTCAGTTTGACAGATTATATACCTAACCATTTGGGGCATATGACCAAATATTTTTAACTTTTGGCACAGAGTACACCGCCGAGAAAACAAAAATAAATTAATTCTAAAAGAAATGCTGAAGTTGCACCATCGCTGAGTGTTTGAGGGATCAGGAAACCCCTCTTTCAGATAATCTCTTCACTTTGGGAAATGTTCCCTGATTTTAAAACTTGTCACTGCATAAAAAAGTTCAACATAAATATAGGGTGAATAACAATAAACCATGGAATCTGAGTACAAAATGGAAGAAAGTTTATGAAAATGATGACGTAATACCGGAGAACTCACATGTTTCCTTCTGTTGGGAAACGGGCCAGCTTGGCTCCTGCTGGAGCCCGGCCCCTCAGATGATTCACCTCTCTGAGAAAAACCTCTTGATGAAACCTGTCAGCTCTGTTTTAGTGCGAGATAACTTTGACTGCAGCATCTGTTCTCACTTAACAGCCTTTTCTTTTGTTTCTCATCATTCCACCTCAAGTCCAAGTCCTCTCCTGACCTCTCCGCCTCCCCCGTCTCCCATTATCTCCGGCACATTTTCTCTCAAACCCTCTAAGCTGCACCTGCCACTCTAACATGCTCCTTTCTTCTCCTGTTTCTCATCTCTTAGATGTTTATGTCTTTAAATTGTATCTCCCTAGTTTTGGGGGCAGGGTTACCTTTCAACAACTCACAGCTTATATCCAACTTTCTTCTCTTGTTTGCCTTATTCCCACTGCCCTGTCTCATAAACTCATAATCTCTGTACCTTTGTTTCTCTTCTTTTTTTATTACTTCCTCAGTTGACCATTCTGTTTTAAATCGCCTTTGTCATTTTTTTTTTATCTTTTCAAAATATTCACAGAGATTTTCAATCATTTCTCATGTTATGTCCTGCAGAGTTTTCTATTCTTCACAGCTAATCATCACCTTTACCACTTCCTGCCCCTGTTGGATGTAAACTATTGGAACTAACCTGTGATGTTTCAAAGATTGTTATTCGTAATATCAGCATTTTTGGAAAATAAAAAAAATAATAATAATAATCTTGAGTTTTTCCTCTTTACTGTTTTTTGGGTTTGTTTGTTAAATGAAATTTTAATCGAGACCCACCAATATATGTTTTCTGTTCTGTGATTTCTACTTTGTGAACAAGCCTGAACTTCCCAGAGCAAATTAGCTGCAATATTTATGCCTATGTTCCTGGGGGGTTTTTTCTAAGAAAATTGGTGTTTTACCCACAAACACAGAATGAAAGTGGAGAGCAAGAACATTTATTTCTTGAAATATTGACATACTTCAAGAAATCTGTGGACACTCTAGCTGAATTCAGAGAAAATAACCATTTATATTGTGAGAAATTAATCTCACAGCAGCATTTAGAGGGTAGAAAGAGATCAGCAGCTTTGCTTAGCTTCAGCTCCATCGTCTGAACTGGGTTGTCGCTTTTAAATTATCTTTCAGACCAAGCAGATCCCCTATCTAAACACCTTTTTATTTAAGACTTTGCTCAAAAACGCATAACTGTTTATATATCAGTAGTAAAACAATCAGAGAAACCATGAAACCACCCCCAGTTTATCAGTAAATCCACTCAGATGGGCCCATATTGTTTTCCATTATTCTCCTCCAAGAACCTTTAATTACATCCTGAGATAGTTTGATATCCTTATCCATGTATTGCATTCATCTAATAAGGTAAGTGGTGATAAAAATGATGGTTGATGGTTTTTCATGGGTTTGGGCTCAAAATGTGCTCAGCTGAATGTATAAATATCGCCCCACATTTTGTGATTTACAGATGGAAAATTAATGTAAAAAAGTAGCTAAAGTCTAAGGACAACATTTAAGACGACTATGATCGACTGTTATGCAGTACATTTGCATTTTTTAGAAATCGCTAGTCGTCCTTTTACGCCATTTTTCGCTTTTAAACCCAAAATAACTGATTTTCAAATCTAATTAATGATTTGCGGTATGCTATTCTTCTTCTTGTGGTTCTATAGCTTCATCTTGCGCCAACGTATTCCCCTCTTGCTCATTTTCCAACCTCATTCTGTCAGTGGCCCCGCCTGCCAGGCCTGGCCCCGCATATACATCAAAACCACACTATAGACGTTGTGCAGTCAGCATGGAAGAGCTACTGGCAGAACTATAATAGGGACAGCGATTTATGGTTCACATCCAGCACGCAATTGTGTGGCACGTGTGGGTATGCATTTGAAGAATGCGCTGCAAGATCTAATATGTTTTCCCCAGTTTAGACTGAGGATGGAAAAGAGAAATGGAAAGATTTAGCAGCTGTGCTTGATTGAAAAATTTAAAAGAAGTGGTCCAACACAAGAAACTTCCACTTTAAGTGTTTAATACGTAACTTTTATACCTGTTGCCACGTCAAAGCAGCTGCACAAAAAGGCATGTTCGGCACCTACAGCATTTTGCTAAAATAGTAAAAGTTCAGGAGCTGTTTTTTTTTTTTTAACCCCTCTTGTTTTTTCACTTGTGGCAGCCCAGATTTATAGATCTTAGTTTCTGATTTGTTTTGGCTGTCTGGTTCTTTTTTAGCTCTTCGTTCAGGTGGATTTCTGTTTTGATACATCTCTTTCTGAGTATTATTGTTCTTGTTGAACAGTATCCTGATATACACTACACCAATTGAACTTGTAACTAAGACTTAGTTACTATTAGGTAACTGTATTATCTAATAGTTCCTTTACAGCCATATGTAAGAAGAACCAGTAGAGCGGTCTAAAGGGAAACATGCTGGGGCGGCTGTACTTGTCTTGATCCCAGTGCTTGACTAGTATCCATTTAATACAGCGTGACATTGGTTTTGGAAAGTTAAAGACTGCAGGGGACCAAACATCCTTTTGAAAAAGTGCAGAGGACATGTCCTCCTACCCTCCAAAGTCTGTGTATGTTCTGCTTGGTGTTTGAGCAGTTTTCTTCTTTGTGGGTTTCTCTTTCTGTTTCCTTTCATGTCTCCCTGATGCACATTCAGGCTGAAAAGACGTACAAAAGTTGGACGCTTGTGCACTGAGCAAAGTGTAGATAGACACTTATTGGTACCCAAACCAATGTTCTTTAACTGAAGGTCCAACTGAGGGACAATGGACGTTCAGTTATCGATCCATTATCGTATAGACCTAACGGACCGATAGCATCTACAGAACCGGTGCCGGTCGGGGGAAATGAGGCATATTGTCCCTCTCAGCTGTTTCTACTGTTTTGATGAATCTCACCTGCTTCTTATCCCATTATTCACTTCAGGTAACTGGTTTTCAACCCTCGTTTTGTCACAAAAGTTTCAATTTTAATTCTACTTTGCACTTTTAATAAGTATCGTTGCTTATGTTGCTTATTAAATTATCTTAGTTTTAATTCTGCCTACTGGCTTCTTGCCTCCCCGTATTCAACACACCAAAGCCAACAACTAAGTGAGAAAGGAATAAAATAAGATGAATACTAAACACTTCCTGTCAGTCCGTCTCTTACTTTCTCCAGACTTCACTTCATTGCGTGTGTCCTGTATGTTCTGGTAAATTTTGTTTATTGTCTGTACGGCGCAGCATGCCCTGCTGCAAACGTAATTTCAAGGACAATAAAACCTCAAACTAGATTTGGTGCAAGTGCCAGCAGGAGAGTAAGGTGCCTGAAGGTGAAATGTGGAATAATGGAAGCAGTTGAACAGTAAGAGAAAGATGAAGTAATGAAAAGACACAAAGGAAAGAAAAGGCCAAGAAGTGATTTCTGGTGTCGTGAAATGTTACCAAATGATCACAATATGCTGAAATACAAGAAAGTGAAGAAATGATGCCCCTTGCAAAAGGACTGCAGAGGAATTCAAATAATTAAATGAAAGTATTTTAACCAACCAAAATGTGTGGCTTCTGTGTTTAAGTATGAAGTGTAAACAGGAAGTGCTTGGAGCAGCTGGAGTTGTTCTCTTGTCTGAGATGAGAGGTGAAAGGTCAGTTTTTTTCTACTGAAACATTTAGCATTATCATTCCTACAATGACTGAAAATCTTTAAATAAAACTTGAACTATTTCTACAGAAAGTGCTGCGTCTGATTGATAAACAGATTCGATGTGATAAAGTTGTAGAACGTGATTTGTTTTTGTCTTATTATTGAACAAATCTTTTAGCTGTGGTTGGTCAGAATAAAACATCTGGTATTTAGTCTGGTATATACATAAAACGCTCAGTCGATATTATAGATGTATTAATAATAGTTTCTTAAACCCTGACAGTGTACATTAATTAACTTGGCTACACACTGCCAGGTTGTTTTTCACCAACAGTCTTTGAGAGATTGATGGATTAAAGAAATAATTAGGAAAAATTCACAACAGACGTGTCATGTTCCGTGTTTCTGTGTGTTTATTTTTGAGTTTCTGTGTAGTCCTGTGAGTCTGTCTCTGTGTCTTCCCTGTTGATTGCTCCCAGCTGTATCCAGTTCCCTGATTACCTTCCCTGTGTATTTAACCCCACCTGTTGTCTTTGTCTGTGTCGGATCCTCGTCGTATGTATTGTGGTTTGTGTTTGCTCCGTCTAGTCCGTTTGACAGTTGCTACCGGTATTTAGCTGTGTGCTTGCCTCTCGCCGTGCTGCCTGTCTTGGACTGTTTTTGAGCTTATCTCTTCATTAAACCATCATCATCACCATAACCTGGGTCTCAGCGTCTCTCCTCACCACCAACACAACCCCACTTCATGTCAGGACGAGCAACACCTACAGTATTAAAGGAAAACAATAATAAGACAAAAACTAAACCTGGACTAAAAGGACGGGAGTTTGATGCTTTCAGAAAAAATAGAAACCCTGACCATCAAATTACACTCCCCGTGAAAAAAGGCAGAAAATACTCATTACAGGTTCCTAAATACTCAGGTCATCTTAAAAAAGAAAAATATAAACTAAGAAATTACTTCTGAACATGAGATTTTTATTTGTCATTGGTTCCATGAACTGCGGAGGCTTAAGAAACATGAAGCCTCATAGTGGCATAAAGTCAAGTGGAAAAAAATGTAGATACAGTATTGGGTCAAAAGAAATATAAAGTGTTGTCACTTTCACATGAATGCATACAGAAAAGGTCAGAGGTCAAGGCTAAAAACTGCACAACCAAAAACGCATCCAAATAAATTCACAGCAACATGGGATTGTGTATTGAATAGATATGTGTTAACTGTTAAAAAGCAGTAAATAATTCACCTCCTCAAGCAAACCCAAGTTTCTAACATCTGCTGGAACACAGACCTCCTCCGACAAACAAGCAGGCTTCCTCATAAAAACATGAAGAGCCAGAAAACCCACTCTCAAACAGTCGGGGGCAGAAAGCCGTGACACACAGGTGCTGATGCAGCTTAATGACCAGAATAATTTAATATAACACTTCAAACTTACACACACTGACACACACACATCTCACACTTCACCACCCACAGTCAGTAGCTGCCTCAGCTCACATGAAATTTTTAGGGATCACTTTTATTACTCTTTGGCTTTATTCGTGAGCTATAACGGCACGGTGAGTAATACTCCTGTCTCTGAGCAACCATCCGAGCGGGGGAGTTTACGAGCGTGCATGCAGCAGCCAAAGCATGCAGAGATATTTGCTGAATGGCAATTACACTGCAGCATGACTGTTGGTTTGAGTCTGAATGTGTGGAGATCCGACAGGAAGAACGGTGTCCTGCAGTCAAACAATGCAGGAGGAAATGTTGCTTTTCATCTCAGATCTGAGGCTTTGGGGACTCGATTTTAAGCTTGAAAACAAAGGTGATCTGGTTTGTGGAGCTTCAGACTCTTCTGTCTAACTTACTGGTTTATTGAATATTTTGAATCTTGCAAAAGATTATTTTCTGAGAAAAGCATTTGTGATTGATTTTTCTTATTATTTTATTATCGAGTTAATTTCTCTAAATGAACAATGTTCACTTCATCAGTTGTTACTCCCATACAAAGCATATTGCTCTTTTCCACAACAGATGAGGAAAATTAAAGTAAAAAAAAAAAACTATTTCAAATGGAAACTCAACAGCAGGGTTTTTAAAAGTTATGTGAATAAAAGTCTTCTGAGCACTGTTGCAAGCAATATTGGAAAAGTTGCAACATAATGCAATAAAAGAATAATGGTACTTTAAATGTTGTAATTAAAGCACCCAGATGAAACAAAAGTCCATCTGTCTGCAGAGATCATGAGCAAATGTGTTTCATTAATTAGAATAAACATTCCTGTTAGGTATTTATGGAGAAATAGCTTTCAGCAGTGACATCCTGAAACGACATGACAAGATTACAAAAGCAGGGAGGAATCAGGAGCGTTGTTGTGCACAAGGCTTAGGAAGAGGCACTCAAGACAGAATAACCTCTTAAAGTAAGAACTATTAAGCTGTCTGAGTTTTGAGCTTTATTTATTGTAATAATTGTGCTTAGTGCATTGTTCTGTTGGCATAACAGCATATCTGCAGTGTGATGCACTGAAGTCCATTAAATATGTTCTTTTTCCTCTGAAGAGTACCTTCTTCAACTGGGGAGGTAATTATGTGATTTTCTGATGGATTACACTAATTATTCAGTAATGACTGCTGTGTTTTCTGCTTAAGTGGTAAATAAATAAGGAACAAGTATTTGTTTAAGAAACCTAACATAAAAATGATTTGATCTTTTCCAGGTTTTACATTATTCAAGTCTAAGCTGAAGTGATCTAAACCATGCTAAGGACAAAACCTAAACATTGGTGAAATACTAAGTACACCCCCAGAATTTCTAGATACAAATAAGTTGAATTATGTGTTGGGAAAATTATGGGATTTTTACTTCAAGTTATTTGCACATAATCAATCTGTTTTGATCTGCTGATAATTTGGTTTTTCATAAATTTAACGGTGATCATCTTGTTGTAGATTTTACATTCCTACATTCAATCTGGAAGAAAGAATAGCTTAAAACCTTCCATATTTAGGTTCGTTGGTTATATCAAGCAAGTTCAAAATTCAGAAAAAATGTTAACTTGAATGTATTTATATCCTTTTAGTGGGACAAAAATATTTTAAATGATTAATATTTACAGTAACTTAAGAGAATTTGCAGTAAAAAATTGTGCCACAAATAGATTTCCAAGATAAAACAATTTCTTTCTACATAATTTATTTATAATTTATTATATGGGCATAGAGGAAATTTATAAATTAGGCTAGTAATTAAGCAGCAGGAATTTGAGCGTGTGTAGTTGCATATCTCACAACTGAATGAAGTAACTTCTGTATGTAAAAATAAACCACATCTGTCACTTTGACGATTTAATAAAAGCCCAATGATTTATACGGCTGAAAAAGTTTTCATACCTCACATTCTGGGTTCAGGAGGAAGAACAATAAAAGATGCCTCTAACATTACTATAGTTTTATTTATTATTTCTGTTTTGCATATTTGTAGTTGAACAAAATGCATGCAGTCGCATTTTGCCCTGTGATGTGTCACAAAGTGCATCAGCGTCTTCCAAGCAAATGTTCGATTACTGTGCTCAGCATCCCTCAAGGCGACACATAAAAGCTCCTTTAAGAGCAGCTATTTGATATTGTGAACCAAAGAGTATGTTGCTGGGCAAAACAGGATGCAGAATGGTTACAGAGAGGGGAGAAGGTAATTTACTGCTCACTGGAGGACTCTCACTGCTGCATGGCTGCACCATCAGGACAGTAGGGCTTTATACTTGGCACCACAATGCAACTATGTGGGCTGGGATGTTAAAACTTTACTTTTCTTTACAAAAAGAAACCCAGTATGCAAGATTTGGTGGCAAAAACTTAGATGATAAGAATATCTAGACACCATTTACTTTTTCTTCTCAGTTATTATTGTCATTAGCAGTGAAGGCCTTGAAACTTCAATGTTCAGGTTTAATGGAAACAGAGTCAAAGTGAGACAGAGGAGGAGAACCAATCTGAACATCTGTTATAGTTTCTTCCTCACAAACCAAAGGTGGTCATTTCAGTTACTGTCCAGATACCCAGTATTTTGTCTTACGAAAGAATTCAAGACATTTTATCAGAGAACAGCAACAAACATAAACGTAATTTGGGGGGACATTACTTTGCATTGCATGGTGTGGAAGTGAAATGAATGGAAAATGACATGTGGTTTCAAAGGTTTGCAAATGTTTTTACTATTTTATTCTGGTACCTGCAAATAAATTTAATAAGTTATTTTGATTCTGAATAACATAACTTACATAACTTATAACTGAATAACATAATTTAAGCAGATAAAAGCAAGAATAACAAGTTTTCTTTTGAAATTACATTTGTCTGAAGTATTTAGACTGATCAAAAATCCAAAACATTGTATTAAAGCGTTGTGCACAGTGCTACATGTCTGACAAATAACAGAAAAAACTCATAGATCAAAGTCACACTGCAGGGAAAGTCCAGAAAGTCACATTGTTACTCCAACATAAACAGCAAAAGTAGAGAAGTGAAAAGAAAAGAAAAATTTAAATGGTGAATAATAAAAAACAAAATATCAAGTGCCTGCTCCTTGGACAGGGGTGGCAACTTTAAACAGATATTTGGAATATAGAGAAAGTTTTTCTCAACGTTTATTTGTTGGTTACTATGACACTTATCTACTTTTCAAAGAGAGCAGAAATTAGTTTTTGTGAGTGCAGGGACTGCAGGAAGATATAATCGCTGTCTGACATGTTAAAGCACGCAAACACGTTTTCTGGTGTGCTCAAATTAAAATTACTGGCTCTTCTGAAAATATATTGGCTAAGAACTAATAAGTCCAATCTTAACCTCAATTTTGAATGTGCTCCCCTGAATTAAATGGTAAAATAACGCTCTTGAGGCAGAGCCTCACTCATTTTGGACATTATTTTAGGAAAACTGCAGGGGAAAAAGAAAGAAAGCTATTTGAGATTAATTAATTAAGATAACTGTAATTTAATTTCTGTGAATATCATTTGGGAAATATTTTCTCATTATTATAAATTTAATAGGTAGCTTAGACTTGAGACAAACAAGTCTGAGTTTGCCTTCTTCCACAGAGAAGCAGGCATACAAAATAATGACCTGAAATGGCTTCATAACTCTTTTCAGATTTATGTACAACAGTTGCTTTTCTTTTCATCTTGGTGTAAGTAAGTAACTATATACTCCAAAGCAAAACTCTTGTTTTTATCAGTGTGGTCAAACATGCAGATTTAATCGTTGCATCTGGCTAAATCCTGTGGAAACCACAAGGGTATGTGTAATATTCCCCATAAATATCAGTTAATAATCAGTTGATAATGATGCAACTAACTGAGAAAGACTTGGCAAAGTTCAAAGATGGATGAAAAAGCAACACAGCAAAGGCTTATGGTGAAAGTTCAACGAAGACTTTCTGATAGAAACAGCGATTATATAGCTGATTGAGTCTTCGCGCTTCAATGATCGGCTAAAGACGGTTTCTGCGATGAAGTGTCTGTAACAGCTGAAGATGTGACATCATTTGAAGGCCTGTCAGAGCGATCACATCACTGAACTCTCTGACCTTTGAGACTGAGCCTTAAAGAGGCTGCGTGCCCTCCGTCCTGTCTGACAGACAGATGTCTAATCGGCTCAAACATGATTCACGCTGCCCTCAGGAAATACAAGTCTTCACCATTGATGTGATTTTCACAAATGTACAAATGTTACATTTTTCTGAAAAATGAAATATAAACTGCATAGTCAGATGGGCATTACCTTGATTTATTCCATCAAGAATGTTTAGTTATTTATGTAAATGGATAATATTTTAACTATTTTATATGCAGTGTATCATATTCTATTTGCTCACCTGTTTTAACTTTTTCTTTATCTGGCTCCTGTGCAATTCAAAAGCTTGAATCATAATTTTCCACCTACTTTTCTAACATAACTGTGCTGCGATTGCACAGTCATTCTTTATACAATACAATAAAATTAGAGAACAGCAACCATGTTGATACCAAATAAAAACATACACTAAACAATGTTTATGAAAAAATGTTGAATACCCAACAAAAATACAACATGAGAAAAATTTAAGATGAATGAAATATGCAGCAAGAGTAAATGAGAAATAAACAAAATGTGCCGGCATGGTGGTCTATATTCTTTGCCAGTGGCTAACGAGAAGCAAGAAAGCTGATTAGATCAGGTCAGATGTTTGCATTAGTTAGGACAATTTGTAGTACCTCAGTATGTGGATTAGTGCTGCTTGAGAGCCACTCAGAGAGGCAAGATGAGAGCAAACTCTGTGCAGTGGGAGGAGATGGTCAGTTTTCATGTTGATCCTCCTGAAGAACATCAAAGAGTCGAGTCACTTTCTGCCAATAAGTTGCAAGTTTGAAGTAAACACATCACTCAACCCACAGCAGTAAGATTGTTACAAAAAATACTTGAGAGATGACAACATCCACCATAAAGACACCGACGGTAAGAAAACAGCAACAGGACAACTGATATTTCAATCTGGAGAGACTCAGACGGAGAGAGGGAAGCAGTTAAAAGGGTTTAATGACAAAAATAACGTGAAAATAAACACAAAGTTCTTTGGCGATCAGGCCCCGGCCGAGGACTTCGAGCTGGACTTCGATAAGCTCGATGAACATTCCTGATGCAGCGAGGGAATGTAAACCCCCCGGGGCCTGTGCTGGTGGCGGCGGTCAGAGGATGATGAGGCCTGAGAGCCGGGAGCTGAAGGTGGAGGTGGGGTGGCGGTGGGTTGATCGGGGCTGGTAAGCGGAGGAGGCTGGGAGTGAAGGTCCTTTTGAACCAGAGCCTGGACGATGATTGGCTGGAGCGAGGCATGGACCTGCGTTGATAGGTCCGGGTTGCGGAGAGGGAGGCACTGATTGCAGGGCCAGGTGTGCCAAACGAGTCTTCCAGCCTGAACTTCAGTCAAGACTCCATGATCTGAGGAATTCATGTTTGCAGGAATATTGTTTGTGAGTTGCAGAACTTTCATTGTTTCTTAAAACATTATTTTGAAACATAGCATGCACACTCAGCACTGCAGTGTCTGAAATGAGTGTGATATGACGGTGACAAGGCGGTGAGCAGCGCTGCACCCCATGCTGACTAACTGCATCTAGTAGCTTATTTGAGCCCAGCATGTTAGACATGTTAAACATTGTCTAACATGTTGTATTTATCGATATGCTCCATGTATCCAAGGGAATCCCAGGCCTAGGAAGACCTGTGTGGAGCTGTGATGATGCTAACTAAAATGGGAGAAAGTGAGGAACTGATACAACATGGAGACAGTTTCTCAAGCAGTTTATTTTATCAGATGGTGATGCAGTTTGTAGCCAGTGTCCAGGATAACTTAAAGAGGGGGATTAACTAAAAGGAAATTAAACAGCTAAGAGTCACAAAAGTTTAAGGACAAACCCTCCACATTAATGTAAGATGGTAGCAGTAGAAGCACACACTCAAAGAGACTTAAGACCCTCTCCTCAGAGATTATCCCCGCCTGCAAAAGCCTCTGTAAGTACATGAAGACTTGCTTTTACAAAACTAATTAGTCTCCACTTGTTTTCTAAAGCGGGTCCCGAGTGACTGATTGTTTTCCATTGTCTCTGGTGATACTTACAGGCCTGCAGCATCCAAGGGCATTTTGTAACTTCCTCAAAACAAGATTGGAGCTTCTTCCAAGAGCAAACTAGCCAAATGCCAACAAGGATTTTAATGTTTGCTAAAGCAGCTACAACCCGCTCCTCAGAGCCAGCAACAGCCGCAGATAACCTATTCTGATTGTTTCCTGACGTCTGCTCTCAGCAAACAAGAGCTTTTCAGCTTTTCATCCCTCAAATCTGTCTGCAGGAGCAGCGAGCGCAGAGACAACCTGGCCTCCTCAAGGTCGACCAGCATCTCCAATTAAACTGAGCACAGACAAGACCATGTTTCTAATGTAATTCAAGAGCTGTAAATGTTTTCATTCTGGAGAGCAAGAATTGGGTGAAGATGAGGTTAATTCAGAGCTTGGTACCCAGCGAGGATTAAAGAAAACTAATGCTGACCTTTAAAAGTCAGAAATATCTTAGTTATGAGTCAGTCAGCTTGTTATTTTATATGCTTCAAGACTCTGATGTCTCATTCTGCGTGATGTGTTGAAGCCAGCAGGTCAGAAACGTGCAGCAGCAAAAATCTGTGAAATATTAGTTTGTTGACGTGTTGTTGACTTACTGATGAACTCCAACCAGGAATGTTTTATTTCATCTTTGAAACATTAAAAAACTGTTTCTTTGTGCTGTAAAAGAACAGGAGCATCACCAGGAATAATTATTATATCCATTTTCTTTACCATCGCAAGTCGAAGAGAAAAACAGAATTTTTTTTCATTCACATTCTCAGAAACCGGCCAGTTTAAACACCAGTAAGAAAACACAGACACATCTTCAAATCAAAAGCTCTACGAGTATCGGAGACGAACAAATCTCCTTTTATTAAATCTGATAACAGCTGAAATGATAAAAAATGTCACTTTATACCTGCAGCTGTTTGTGATCAGACGCCTTTATGATTTTAAAAGCACAATGAATTCGCAAATTACATGACATTTAACCTCAAAATTAACTTTTCATGCCCTTTGTTCACAAATTACTGATATAAATTTGTTATAAAAGTATTATTGATTGCACTTTAAAAATTAGGTAACTTTATGTTATTAACGGTAAAGTTTAAACAGTAATGATTTCTTGGTTAATGTCAAGTTGTCATAACAAAGACATTTTGAATAATGTCAACTTTGTATTAAAAGTGTCATAATTTACCGAATGACGCTTTATGACAACAGTCATAAATATTCATGAGACTTATTCATGTTCATGACAGGTGTTATGACATGTTTATGACAGTGTCATGACAGTCTTATTCACCCCCCCTTCAAATAAAGTGTTACCAAAAACTCTTACAGATTACATCAGTTGTAAACAGTATTGTAGATATATCATAACTAACTCAGGTTAAAATCGATATTAGATAATTGCACCAGTATTTTCTCTATAGATATTTATTTCTCTCATGAAAAAAAAATCACATTTAAATGTTAAATTGATGAGTTCATTAGTAAATGTGACTGTTTCATGAAGAATCCAGAAGATTCCTCAGGGTGGCTTATTTCCCACTAATGAATCAAAAGCCTGTGGTTGTATGAGCTGCTTTTTATGTCATGTTTTTATCTGATTAGTTATTGAGTCAGCAGTTGCCCTTTCATAGCACAAACAGATGAAATGAAAATCATGAAATGCTTTTTTCACCAGTCCTGAAGTCAGAAACTGTCATAGCGTTAAATACAAATACGACCAAAAGGATCTGGTTACGTCACATAATATATATGATCTAAATTCAGCTTAAAGTAAAACAGTAACGACAACTGTCATTCTTTGATTTCTTTAAACTGAAATACTAACACTTTAGGTGTCTCTTTATGATGTAGATTCATGTAACTCACTTTAACTTGAAAGACTTTAAGAGGTTTCTGTTTCTAAGAATGCTTACATTTTCTTTTTTTCTGATCTGTAAAGACATGATGAAGATTATGTGCAACGCTGAGCATTCGCTTTATCCAATTCTCATACAATACCAGCATGTCTTCAGTCAGAGGCTTTTTCTGCACGGATGTAATACAGACCTCTACAGGATGTCTTTCCTGCTCACAGTTCAGAGTTAGAAGAAACTTATCTGCAGGTAAAATTAGGATTTATTTTGCGTTATTTTCTCAAAACCTACAGAGCTCTGAGAAGACTTCCCATCTCCTTCAGCAGTTAATCACTTCAGTGTCCAGATGACTGACTAGATTTATTGACCTGCATGTGTTTAAATCTGCCCAAAATCAAATTACCAACCTCCCGCAGAGATTTTTAGGATGCTTGTTCCATAAAACCCCTGCAAGTTGAAATTATGCTAATTACCTCAGCTCATCTGCCATCTGGGAAGGACTGAGGAGGGAATGGAGAGGGGACACCATGATTCCAGCTTGTTGCCAGAGGCAGAAGGAGAAATAAAACAAAGATAGTCTTCCAGATAACTTAATAAAACTCTATGTTTCATAATTTTTCAGGTCAAAATTTTCAGTTTTGTGCTCTTGTTGAAGAACGTTGATTTCTGCTCATCTGCTACCTTGGTAACTGTTTGCATTTTCCAACTTTTTCAGGTGTCAGTAAGGTCTTTAAAGAGTAGAAAAGATCAACCAGATGCATCTTTTGCTAAGCAGATGGGTAAACGCTGCTCTTCAGTATGAAGCATCCCCGTTTGAGCTTTTCAGTCTTCACACTTGTTCCTCCTCTCATGCTGGGATGGCAAACAACACGAGGAAGCTCAGCAGGTGATCAAAACGATACAAGATGTTGAGGAAACTGATAAATACACACTGGCCTTAGATCTCTACATGAGGACAGTTTTGGCCACCAGGATGTTTTTTGTTTGTAGCTTCTTACCTGCTTTGTGCTGAAGACTGATATCTACCTGTAGCCAATCAATCAGTTTTATTTGTATAAAACATTTCAGCAACAAGGTAGCTCAAAATGCTTTACATCATAAAAACACAACAGTCAACAATTGAAACATTATATTTTGCCGATTGTTGTCATTTAAACATCAAAATGTTGGTTTGTGTTTCATTTATCATGGTACAAAATCGATTCTGTAGAGGTGGGCTTTTAGTCTTGATTTAAAGAAACTCTGTGTTTTGGCTGTTTTACAATTTTCCAGAAGTTTGTTCTAGATTTGTGGTGAATAGATGCTGAATGCTGCTCTCTATGTTTGGTCCTGGTTCTGGCATAAAGTTTAGTTATGGCAGAAGTTTGCTTTCTGGGCTTTTGAAAAGAATCATTTTTACATCCAGAGTAAAATTAGAGACTTTCACTTCTGATCCAGCTGCTGTTCAGGGAATTATAATTTCACTTGTTTACTCCCCTGTGTGGTTTGTGACGACAAATGGGACTTCTTATGGCTTTCCTTCAACAAGAGCTTTCTTCTTTTATGGTGCTAAACTAAGTTATCCAGTCAGCAGATTCTCCTACATGAGTTACGGATCTCTACAGCTCCCCCAGAGTGACTTGTTGCCTCTAGAGTGGTTCTCTGATAAACACTTTCTATTTTGAGATGATAGATTGAACAATGCTTTTGGGGATTTCCAAAACATATAATATTGTTTAACAGGTAAACTCTTCACAAGTTTACCTCTGACCTGATTTTTACAACTTCAACACCAGCAGTCAGACAGAAAAGATCAAAACAAACCTGTTGATTTTATTGTGGCTTTTCCTTTTTTATTCCTTCCACTATTATGGAAGATATATTACATTAAAAACAACCATCCAGTACATCTGCTTTTTGTTTTCTTTCATCGTTTGAATTAAATCTTATACATTAATTTCCATTCAAACCCATGCAGCACTGATTACTTTTAGACCAGAAACTGACCCCACAGGAACATTGAGGAATATTTAGTATTCACATCACACACACACACACACACACGCGCGCGCGCGTGCGGGTGAGGCTAAGTGAATACAATAGGTACAACACACATTAGAAAAACAATGATGTCCTCACCTGGGATGGCATGCGATCAGCCTAAGTCCACTGTGACATATTTGTTTTTCAGGCGACTTAAGGCCGTATTGATTCACAGATTATATCAACCTTGAAACGGATGAACGGTGCAGTGTGCGTGGCAGGTTCAGGAGTTGTTTGTGCAGCTTATCAGGAGTATGGAGAAGGTAAGCTCCTGCTGAAACTCAATACGTTTATTACTAGTTTGTTTTGTTCAACTACGGCAACAAGATGAAGTTCATCTCTAAAATGGGAGAGTTTGTCTGAAGTCTCTCATCAGCTGCTTCTGTGAAGTTTCTCTGATTTACATTTATAATTTAATCACTTCCATCATATCTTGTGCAACACTTGAACATAATGAATAAAATCAGATTAGGTCTTGGAGCAAAGTTTTAGTCTGATTTTAAAGCCTTTAAATGTTTTTTATTTAGTTTTCTAAAGGAGCAGCTACAGAGATGCATAAAGCTCCATCCACTTTATTTCAAAATGTTTGTCTTTCTTTGTTTTGAAGTCTAAAAATAAAAATGAAATGTTTTTTCTTTAGTAGATATTCATCACACATACACAAATGCTGCATGTTACACAATCTTTTTTCAAAAGATTGTGTAACATGCAGCTGTAAACAAGTTTTATTTAGCTGGGCTGAGAGGAAAATGACCTGCAATACATTACCCATCATGCAGCAGATTTCTTTTAGTTTACATCTGAGTAGAGTCCCATCAAGTGTAAAAGGAAGGAAAAAAACAAGAGTAACTTCATCTATATGTTTTTCAGTTGTGGGGTAAAAATATCCAATAAATTTAACAAATGCAGGGTGAAAAAACAAGGACTTGAACGTTTTTAGACTAGTTCTCTTTCTCTGTGTGTCTCAGAGCATAGTTGTATCTAGATGTGCATTTTTATGAATCTCAGAGGAAAAAAAGATTCCCTGAAAAAAAATCTCTGGTGTTTATATCAGTTAGATTTTCTTACTCAAAGAAAATGGCAGGTGTGGAAATACAGTTTATACTTAATTTAATCTTTACAGCCAAGATTAAATTACAGAAGATTTATCCGGGTACTTTTTACAGGAGCTGAAGGTTTATCCTTTTTACAGTGATCCATTTTGCTTTAAAGGAAAATATGAACATTTCAAACAGAACTTCGTGGTGCTGGAGTTTTGTCTCTGATGGGAACCTGATGGTTGGAAAACATGAACCTTTAGGCAGCCGCAGCCTTTTGCGCTGCCTCCCAGGACCGTGATGGGAACATTTAAAGCCCCTCAGAGGACAGTAAACCTTTAACCCTGGCAGTGTTGGAGCCCTGCTCTCCTCTGTGTTATCAGCTGAACAGGATTAGAGGAACTGTAACTCAGCAGATGCTCTGGGAGGTTTCATGTTGCCTTGATTCATGTTTCCTGAACCCAGAGAGCCACACCCAGATGTATGGAGCTACAAAGATAATGTAGATTTTATTTCTGTTGCACTTTAGCTAATGTGACTGAGCTGTGAAGAAGAACAAAACGTTGCTTTGCTTAGGAAATCTCAAAAGATCTTAATTTCAAACATATTTTAGTTAAATATCAAAGATAAACTGTAATGATGTGGGAACAGACATTTGCTTACAATGTAGTTATCTGTAACCTTGGTAATATGTTTAATTTCAATTATATTTGCTGCAAATATATTTCAGATAAGTTTCAAATATATTTTAATTATTAGTGCAACATCTTGTGCTTTTTTGGTTCCTACCTGTTATTGTTTCTGGGGATCAGATTAGTGTGGAACCTAAAGGCTCCATGTGCTGCAGCTTTATGCTGTCCTGCTATTTGGACAAAATAAAGAAGTTAATAAGTAGAATAAAGAGCTAGAGGCCTGCCATGATGAAGGCTCGCTTCATCTGCCCCTTACACAACACACAGTAGACGGACAACCTTCCTTCACGCTGCTCAGCTTAACTGCAGCTGGTTTATATGGTTCAGTTTATTTCTGACCACCATACTCATGTGCTGACCTCGTTTTTATACTTCCATTTGGGTCTCAACCACTTCTAAAAGCAGCTTAAAAAACACCAAGTTGATATTCTCTAGTGTCTGAAAAATGAAACGTTTCAAAAACTCCTCGATTGTTCAGTCATGTTCGAGGGGTATTGCGCCGTTACCTAGCAACCCAAGCAGCACTCCAGGACATTTGGTCAGCTGGTTTTATTGCTCTATGCTCTGTACAACGGCTGCTGGAAAAGACAAGTGTTTTATTGTTGAATTGCCATTCAGAAACCACTTGCTGCATTCTTGTTTGTTATGCAGGAGGATCCAGTTCTGCTTTCTAAAGATGTGTGTTGTACAATTGTGCATTTTTTTGCAGCCACGTTGAGTTGGGGGGCGTGGCCAGAAGCAGCTCATTTGGATTTAAAGTGACAGAGGCCCTTAGATAATCTCATATATAAGAACAATTTTGTGCAAGAAATGCAATGAAAATATTTTTACAGACATTTCCTAGCCTGTTCAAGGAGTAAGTCACCTTTTATACTGAGTTCTGCTTCACCTGTGTTAAGAGAATAAAATTATCAACTTCTGGCTCGTTATATTCTCTTGTGCTCCCGGATTGAATGATTCCATGCGTGGAAACAAAAGCCACACAGAGATGACAGTCAATGCTCCACGTCACACATTTTCAGAGTTTATCCTAACATTTAAAGCATAAATTGACATTGACAACACAGACACTTCAAACACACTAAAACAGACATTCATTTACCTGAGAAAGGCTCATTTACCTGAGAAGAAAGAAAAAGAAAAGCAA
>NW_015112980.1:341375-352768 GCF_001443285.1 Poecilia latipinna
TTTGGAGAAATTCCAAAGAGCAAACTCTGATTCGTTACTCCTGTGTACAAACTTTTATAGTAAAAGGCGTATTCTTCTCTTTAACATATTCAAATAAAGCGTATCTTTGCTCAACCAACCAGGAGCTGTCTCGGACCCTCTTAAAAGTTAGAAGCTCCCTGCAATTTGTTTTCAAGATCTAACACCAGTTGTCACCTTTATCTAAACAAAGTGGAAGCAGAGCTTCTCCTCCACTGGCCTGAACTCCTGCTGTTTTATGGCTTTTCACAGATCAGTGTGAAAGCTGGAACTTCTCCTGATTGTTTCCCACACAGACAAAGGGACAGTTCAAAAGGTCTTAGCAAACAATCTGCTGTAACTACAAGTAACATAAAGGTGAATAGGGCAGAATAAGTTATTAATCTGAAAACTATAATTAGGCTATTTCAATCAAGACATGTTAAGTTTTAAAACTAGCATATTTTAAATTTATTTTCTTAACACCTGCTATGGCAGGGATGTGTGGATAGTGAAGTCCATTATTTCCTGTAGATATTGTCAAATTGAATTTTGTCACATAAGTGAATTATTGCTTGGATATCAGATTTAAAATCTCACTTTTCAAACAGAAGTGCACAAGAACAGAAATCCATGTCATGCAACAGACTCGTTCTCGTACTGCATTCACAGGTTTCGACAGCCTGACCAGTGGTAGATTTGGAAAGCTCATGTCTGTTTCTTGATTACTATTCAGGTGTCAAGTCAAAGGCTGAACTTTCTGTGTCCACAGGCTCGGTGATGGGGGGAGATCAGACGAGAACACACACACACACACATCCAAACACAAAAACAAGACTACCTGGAGGAACCGAGAAAAGAAGCTTCTTTTATTCATTATTCATCCCGGTGGTCTTCAGGGCAACGGGGAGAAGCAAGACAGGAAGTTATGGGTGGAGAGCAGGAGAAGCAAACTAAAAGTAGGAGGCGTTCGGAAGGAGACAGGAAGGATAAAAGAGGCAAAGAAAGTAAAATGGTGAAAGGTGAGGTTGAGGAGAAAGACTTATGGTTGTTAGATTTAAAGAAAGTTGCTTGAAGAGTGAAGTAAAAGAGTGATATTTAAGTTTTCTGATTGAATATTCTTGTTGGAAATAAAAACAAAAGCTTAAGAACTACTGATAAGTGAACTGAGAGCATCTTCTACAGAACAGATTAGCATATGAATGAACATGGAGGAAATATTCTGCTCCAGGATGTTTGGCGTTTTTATTGTTTTCTTTGTAGTCCAGAGTTGTTTTAATCTTTATTTTCCTTCAGGTAAAGACTTTCTGACAAATACAGGATAAGAAATATGTTGAACAAAAATAGAGTGAAACCTTCAGTTATTGTCTGAGCTTGAGGCTGATACAGGGCAATCTGTAGGGCAGGAAATTACTCTCAAAAATTAAATACATGCACAAGAAGACGTCCTCAATGGACACAATGCAGAATCACAGAAGTAAATGTAATAAAAAATAATTTAAACATAAAGGTAATAAACTGGGGATTAATGATGCCGATAACAAAGCAAATGAAACACAATTTGTTTTTTGAAGGTTTTATCTGTTGCACACACTTTAAAAAGTGTATGTAGTTCCTGTATAAGTTGCATTCACTCCATTGTTTATGTTTACAACCACTCTGAATGGTTTGACGCCAGTAGTCCTCCACATATGTTTGAATATTATAAGTTTGTTCATGTGCTGGTACATCTCAGTAAATTAGAATATCCATGAAACTACAAATTATCTCAGTAATTCAGTTTAAAAGGTGAACCATATATATTATATGGATTCATTGCACACAGAGTGATAGACAGGTGCATTTCTCTACCAATGTTTTTCCTTCCACTTAACTTTCCTTCAACATACAACTCTCTGTGAGCAACCAGCTGTTTTGTGACTTGTAGATTTCTTTCTATTTTGAAAACTTTTAAGATATTTTGACTGGCAAGTGAAAAATCCTCAAAACTGTTTCAAATTAATTTTGATAATTGTTTTATAAAATGCCAAATTTCAGTATAAGGAAATTTTTAAGAACACAGTTTCAGTTCTCATTGAAACAGTAACTGCTCTTCTGTCTTATTAAAGATCTAAACAATGTCTTTATAAGTTTTATTCAGTGATAAAATTTTAACACCTCTGTCTCTGCTTTATTGGTCAAGGAACTTGACTGACTCACCCACTCAAGGCATGCAGACATTAAATATAAATATGCAATAAACTTCAAGAAAAAGCCTGAACTAAACTTTAACCTTTTTTTATCCTAAATAAAGCAGCTCCTCTCCAGCCTCGTGGCTAACCCACACAGAGTCAACACATTAATCTCTGCCAGCACACATGTCAGGAACTGATGCCAAAGGACAGGAAGCCTCTTCTTTTTTACTTCTGTCACTCCACATTTAGGATGCTCACCCTCAAACCACCTCCTGGAGGCTGCAGCAATAAACTTGTTTTACATAAGACCTCCTGTCACACACAATAACCAAAAACAGAAAAACTGGACCTCACATGAGACTTCCTGCTCCCAGAAATGACCCGAGTTTATAGAAAAAGACGCAAAAGGTGTAAAAATCCAACCCAAAAGTAAACCCACAAAATATGGATTTATGTTTTAAAAATGTTTGATAGTTCAACTGAGGATGCAAAAGGTAACTACACACATGAATTTTATTTAATAGAGAATTGTTGAAGTCAAACTTTTGTTTAACCGTGGGATTATCCTGAAATGTTTTTGCTACACAAAAGTTTAAAATTACCCCATTTTCTTTCTGTTTTCCTTCCAGATTTCCTCGTAACCTTTTCAAACGGCTTGATCAACAGTACAGGCTTTCTAATGGGTTTTCATCCTTTCCCTGCTTTATAGGGATTTTCACTCCAGTGCCTGACCTTGACAGGATATTGTGTTGTTTGTGTTGATAAAAAAGTGTATTAAACAAAAGGGGGAAATAACTGCAGCAGCTGAAGAATTATTGAAATTCATGTCTTTAAAGATCATCTGTGTTCCAAGTTCTCAGCTGAATAACATTTTTTCTGATTAATTTGTTTTTTATCATCATTATAATGTATTGATTCATCTTAGAAAATGAAAATAACTGTAAATTCCACAGAAAAACTTTCTACTGTTTGGAAGCAAGAGCATGGTGGTGGTCGCATTATGCTGTGGAAAGACTGCAATTCAGATCAGAATGAAATTATATTAAAATGCTTCCAGTACAGCAGCACTAGCAATATTAACACAAAGGAGTTGACCATATATGGAATACCAAGAGTGTCAAATCAACAAATAAATAAAAACACAAAGATCCAATAATCATGACACCTGATATTTTCCATATTTTATCAAATTACAACCATATTATTTGCTATCATTGTTGTACATTATAGAATTAATCAAGCATTATTAAATTAGGTTCAGAAATCTGTAGCTCATCAGCCATGAGCCTCACATGTCACTGCATGAATTATGTACCAACCAGTTTTAATGTCACAAACATTCAAATGTATGCTAATTTCTTTGCATGTATTTAGAAAACACACAGTATGTCTGGGATGTGTATTCAGTATTCAGCTGAACTCTGCATGTTCATCCATTTCAGTTTTCTGTATGATCCTGCCTGTCAAAACACACCTTCACCACAAATAAAACTGTGATTTTACCACTTTCAGCTCCATTAAGCTGAGCTGATGTTTTACCTTGTTGTAACAAATGATATAAACAATGTTACATTTATCAGTAAAGATGACTAGATGATGTCTAATGATCATTGTTTCTGCTCTCATCAGTTTGAACAGGGACGTAGTCGACTGGTGAACAGAAGTTTCCATTAAAGTTCAGCAAGTTTCTGCTAAACTCATTTGTTTTTTTTCTGGTACAAACCCTTTCTGCCCAGAGTCCTCCTTCTCCACATTTTGATCTTGTGCTAATCCTGCAAGACAAACATTAGAGATTACCCAGTCACACTCCTATGTAATTTTGTTGAGTTTCTGTAAAACCGTTCCAGCTCCTTTTTAAACAGCCAAACACAATGAGGAAAGTTTCATGTTGCTCTATTTTCCAGGAGCCATTATTCTGTGCAGCTGTAAAAATCAAAGTCAACCTTTCTGCCTCCGTTTGAGCTAAAGAAAGAACGAGTCGGGGTGCGATCTCGCCTTCAGTTGTCTAACGTAACCCTGCAGAGGCGCCTCTGCTTTTCAGTGATCTGCCCATGGCGACTCTTTTCTAACACCGTCTCCTGGTTTAAGGGATTGACATCAGCTGGAAGGGACGAATTCAATGCCACTTCAAACACACACACAAACACACACACACAGTTCATTTTCTCCGAAGATGCCACACTTTGAGTTAGGGACGTTTTTATCTCTGGATAAGATGATGCTTCTCTCTCTTGTTAAGACTATGTTGTTCTGCTGTAAAATAACTCAAGTCTGTGTGGTCTATAAGGTCAAAGAATAATGAGAAAATTGTAGCTTTTGTGGGAAAGTTTCATCTCAACAAGTGCTTAAAGAGAATCTATTACACAAAATTCACATTTTGCACAATTATTTTAAAACATTTTCATCTAAGCTGCCTCTAAGAACAACCCAAGCATTTAAAAACCTTCAGTTGTCTTTTTTTTAGGCAAAAAGTTAATAGTTTTTGGTGTCTGGAAAATAAGGTGTTTCAAAAACCTCCTGATTGTTGCATCGTTACCTAGCAACCCGAGTGGAGCTCCAACATGTTTGGTCAGCTGGTTTTACAGCTGTATTTGCAAGACAATGGCTGCTGGAAAAGACACGTATCTTGCTGTTGACTTATTAAGAAACCACTTCTTGCAATCTTGTTGATTGTACAGGAGGCTCCACTTTTGCTTTTCAAAGATGTATGGTTATATAATTGCACATCTGTCTGCAGTCATTTTCACATGCAAGTGTAAATGTTGAGTTGTGTCATGGCCATCAGCACCTTAATTGGATTTAAAGTGACAAAGCCCCTAAAACAGCTCGTTCTGAAAAGAGCTATAAATAGGCAGAACTGACCAGTCTAAAATCTCATGATCTAAGATTGATTTTGTGCAAAATAAATCAATAAGCATGTTTAGTTTCACCCACAAACCTATCCTAACCTGTTCAAGGAACCACAATGGGTCTGCTTTAAAGATGGCTATTAGTTGACAAAAAACCACGTGGCTGCCAAAAGAAAACATTGGACAAAATATTTGTGAAAATTTATTCACTCCTATTACAGGCTGCAAATCTAGGCATTCACACCTTAGCTACCTTATCTCATTGTGTCGGTTTACATCTGCAAATGTCAGTGAGTTTTATTGAGATTTTATTTAGCAAAAATATGGGACGAGGCAATAATTTTAGTTTCTGGAATTGCAAAGCTGGCAGAGATGTAACCCAAAAGAGATGCAGATAAAGTTCTTCCAATAAACTTTGTTCTTAGGGAGATGAGCACATGTGCATGCCGCACATTTCAGCTTTTTGTTTCGTTATACAATTATCAACTACTCCGTTGATCTATCAGGTAAAATGCCAGGAAAATGTGTGGAAGTTTGTGGTTGTAATATGACAAAATGATTGAAATTTCAAGGGGTACAGCTGCTTTGTGAAACGCTGCATACAAGAAAGAGTTTAGGAAAATTAAACCACCAGTAAAAATAAAAACATGGTTGGTTCTCTTACAGCTGCTGGAAGCCCAAGAGCTCTGCGGTTTCTAAATAAAAGAACCACCCCACAGATCCACACATTACTCTTCTCTCATCAGGATCCAAACAGAATAAAAATGTTTGAGCTGATTATTGTCTAAAGGTCAATAAAAACAATTAATTCCACAAAGCTGACTATCAGAGAAGTGAATACATTCTCTGTCGTGGCCAAAATGAGCTGGAGAACAAACCTGTGCATCCACCAGCCGAGTGTTGCACATATATCATCATTAAGCTTTCACACACATGGCTGAGCCTCACAACACATTTTAAATGTATTTGTGAGTTGTGTGGTGTGAGTGTTTACTGGCTCACAGATAATCAACTTCGGCCTTTGGATTGCAGACAAACTGAGCTATAAAATGTAATATAGAGCCGCAGACCCAGATCCTGTAAACAGTGACTGTTACAGTTTCTGCACCATGTAAAATAATCAGAATACCTCATTAAGTGACTTGGAGGTATGAATGCTGCTGCTGTGTTGATCAGGAGTTTCATTATTTCAAATCAAGTCGATTTCTAATCAATATATTCATTTAACTCTAGTCCAGTTTTTGACACTCTCTGGATGCTGCTTTGTCTTTGGTAAGCAGTTGGTGGGTTTGTTGTAGGGCTGAAATGATTAATATGATTAATGGTGATGAATTGATTATTGAAATCAGCAACTAGTTTAGTAATTGATTAATCGTTAACTGACGTATACAGGTACTTTCTGAAAGAACAACACAGTCAGAGCAGAAATTAAGCCAAAACTGTATAACATCTACATTTTGCAAAAATAAAACATATTCTTTACCTGTAAATATGATCTACCTAAAATCCCTTAAGTGACACAATTTTAACTTCAAATTCTGGAAAGAAAAAAAAAACTTATATTTGGCACCTTTTGCTATCATCCAAAAATAATCAATAGATCAGTCCAACACTGCATTGTTGTGAACTGAAGCAGAACCTTTCACATGTTGATGTTAGGAGGATCTTTTAGCTGCAGATGAGTCCTTTGCTACAAATGTTCACTAAAATAATTTAAATTTAAAGAAGGAATTGAATTCTATTTGTTTATGTAAATATTTTAAAGTATTTCTAATGTATAAAAACTGCTTAAATGGTTAAATAAAAACTCTGCAAAATGTGCCATTTTTTTATCCAAGTAGAAAAATAAATAGAATAATGAATAGTCTCCAGCTGCAGCCCAAGTCTGTTGTGAACCAGTTGGTCTGTGCTAACATGAATTAGTTCTGCATTTGCAATGCTTTGCCTGTAAATCAGCAATTTGTATTTTTGATTTTTGGAAAGAATGTCATATCTTTTTCTTGGTGATTTATGGCCAAAACGTAAATACTTTAAGCGCTGCCCTACAGTTATTTGAAACTGCATTGTTGTTCCAGCCAGCCCCCAGAACTGCGTGTTTCTCAGTTTATAATAATGTTTGATTTCAGCTCTGTGCTCCCACCAGATGCTCTCAGTGGTTCGGTGTGTGCTCAATCTCCTGTCAAACACTCCCACCTCACCTGCAGGATTTATTGTAGCATTGCAAATTCAAAGCCCAGACTGAACCAAATCTTTTCTTCTCCGAAGCTTTCTGTGTGAAAAACTTCTCTCTGCCTACATGCAAAATGTCATTTTGAAACTCTAAGAAAATCAAACAAAGTGAGGGGAAATGTTGAACATGGAACTATAACATATCATAGGATCAGGATCAAATCTCAGTAAATAATAGAGTCAACTCAAGCAGAGTCTAATATTTAAGGGAATAATAAGTGGTATATGTTGGAGAAAAATTATCAGCTGGGGGGAAATATATGCAGTGAAGACATCAAGTTGTTTTCTATCATTTAATGAAAATTGAAAATGTTTCAAATTTCCTCCTTTGATGAGCTGAGAAAGATGCCTCACAGCATAATTGGCTCAGCGTCTGCTTATTTGCCTCAAATGGATGATAATGAAACACTCCAGAAGAAATTCAGTCTGCTAATTTTGTAAAGTGGGAAACAATGTGGGCACCTTGAGCTCTGGACATTGATGTGAAATCATAACTCCTGTCCTAATGGCTCTGATGAGAGAGACAAACGTTAATTCATATGCTGCAGTGATATCTTTTGGCACCGGAGTCTCTCAGCTTGACTGGATTCGTTTCCAGTGACTGATCTAATAGTGCAGCTACAGACACAAAGCAGAGCATACGTTTGGCTTGCTTTTAGCATGAATTAGCATTCTGCCGGTGCATCATGTCTCAATATGTCTTTGCATGGTGTAGCATGCACAGCATAAAGAATAGTAGCTTAATCTTCTTAAGATGCTTAGTGTGGAATTGATTTAACTCCTCAACCGAATGCAGTTCCAGTGTTTCTTTAAAACACTTTTTATGAAAAAAAAGTGTTTGGTTTTTTTTTTCATAAAAAAAACACTGGTTCTGAAGTAGTTTTGTGTTTACAGCTTTCATAGAAGTCAGTGTAACTAAATCACATCTCTGAGTGATGTTTTTGTACCAACTCAAATGCATTAAACCTAAAGTTTTATTGCAACAGAAAATGCAGTGGTGTCCAAAAATATACATTCCCAGATAAAAAAATTCATTACATTTTTTCTTACTGTTTGACATTAATTGTGCAGTATGTAACTTTTATTTTAAAAAAATGTGTATGATGTATTTGTTAAAACTGACACCATGTTATGAGACAGATAATCTGTGAACAGATTTATCTCCTCCTACTATTGCAGTCTGAGGAAATGCACAGCTCCCAACCCAAAACAACCAATCAGAGCCGAGGGACGGGTCTTAAGGTTTACTTTTTCACAGATTATCTGTCTCATACCATGCTGTCATGATGACAGTTTCAACAAGTATGTAAAAATACTTGTTTAAAAAAAAGTTACATACTGCAACTTTAAATCAGACTAATCTTTTCCTGTTTTAGGTCAGTTTGAATTTCCAAAATATATTTTTCTAGCTCTTCGCTTAAAAAAACAAATCACTAGATGCTAAATACATCAACATTTGCTAAGTTGGTAATAGTGCTTTCCCTCATCCGGCTCTCTCTTGTCTGCAAGATAAATCTACCCAAGTCAACCTACAGTAACTTACATCACAACTCTGGGATTCACAAATAAAAATAATTCCTTATTGTTCTAAAACAGCAAAGGTTTATCCTAATTAAATGACCCAAAATTAGAGAAAAAAGCTCTGTTACTATTTATACCATGTATGTAATGTTGCTGTGATTGGTTATTGTATCTCTTAAGTATTTCATCACCTTAGCCTTGTAATTTCAAAACCTCTGCTGAGTAATATGCTTAAATTAAATAATTCTCTACAGATTAATCATTTTCTCTGCTAATAAAAAAATAATTTGGAATAGCGTGAGCCACCTTTGTGTGTTTATAGCACGTTTTGTGCAGACGATTAAAAACACTTCTGAACTGTTTAAATAGTGGATTATTTTTAAAGTGCTTGTCTGTTTTGTTCTGCTATGTACAAACAAAAACAAAAATAAAAATCATGATTTTAAAACTATATGATCATATATCTTGAATCATTTACTCATTCTGTCCCCAGTTATGTTACAGGCAGCTTAAAGCTCCAAAAAGAGGCAGGCAAGACCTTTTGAATGCCCTTTGTGTTTTGTTAAGGGCTCCATCAGCCTCCAAGTAATTCCTCATCTTTGAGCGTCTGCTCTGAGGTCACATATATTTACCGGAGCTGCTTTAGGAATTCCATCGAAATGCACGAACGCTGCCGTGCAAGGCAAAAAAGGTCGTCCATAATTGAAAGTGTGACATTGAAAAGGCAGGACAGGCCGGTAATTAATGCTCCAAACCGGTGTTTAAACATGAACCTATTCTGCCCCCTAGTGTCAGCAACAGTTCATGTCCACCCATGAGAGGCATGAAGAATTTAAAATGCTCAGCAACGTTTAAATGCAGCTCTGGGAGTTTCTATAAAATGCGCTGAAACATTCCGACCTTTGACCCTACAAACTGTTGATTCATGGAAACGTGAGCACCATACTTTCTGCACCGAGAGGAAGCCTGGCTTCAAACTTATGTCTCTGATTGATATGAAAAGAACACATTTTAAAGCTTTATAACTGGAAAAGGCTTATTTAGTTAATTCTGAATAATTCAGTAACTAAATTGTGTATAATTAAAAAAAACTAAGAGAGTATTTCTAGTATTTAATCCCACACTGCAAAAATACAAACTCTATTTTTGATCTAGTTTTAGTGCAAATATCTTTATACACCGCAAATAAAATAAAACTGACTTACAAGTAACTTTTTAGCAAGAAAATTGCTTAATATTGATGAAAAAGTAGTAGTTCCACTGGCACATTCTCTTACAACAAGACATCTTCCCATGTTATAAGTGAAATAATCTGTCAGTGAAACTACTTATTTTTTTTATTAATAATTAGGAATCATTTACTTGAAATAAGCTTCTATATGTTGCTAAAAATGTGCCTGTAAGTTAGTTTTGTCTCATTTTCAGTGTATGGAGATATCTGCACTAAAAACTATACAAAAAAAATACTTGGTAAGATTTAGAGTTTTTTTAAATAACTTCAAGATTTCCCTAAAGGTAATAATTGAAAGGGGTTTACATTTCTTTTATTTTGCTGTAAAAATACATTTAAAAAATCCTAAAAAGGATGAACTTGGGAGATAAAAAGATTCCAGTATTGACCTGAGAGAATCATTGATCACAGTCAGAAGACAAAATGTTCTTTTGACATGAACAAACAGGCAGCTGCAGATTCAAGTCACTGTGATTTGCTGACTTCATTTTATCACCTTATCGCAGCCCCAGAACAGACGTGTTGTTATCATTATAATACTTAAGTCAGCATGACGGTCACTCTGTACAGAAGTGTTAGTAAAACAGGAGAACTACATCATTTAGGGAGTTTTTGTTACTAACTCTCCTCTGATGCAACAAGCAGCTCCCACTCCTGTCAGGAAACTAGTTAAAAAAAATCATCCTGCTGTACGTTAGCCAAGGTTTTATTTCACATTTTCAAATCTAATCTTGAAAGCACATCAAGTCCTTCGGACTCCTGTGAAGAGAGATTTTAGAAACAAGCTGCTGAAATAATGAATGAATGAATGAATGAATGAATGAATGAATGAATGAATGAATGAATGAATGAATAAATGAATAAATGAACTCTGTGTGTTGCATTAATACATTTTAACTGTGATTTTAAAATAAATTGTATAAATAAGAGTTTTATAACAGATGGAATCACAAGGAAAAGTATGCAGCGTGTTCACAAGGGTGATTGACAGCGCTTAGACCTTCCCCCTGTTTCTGATTGGTTGTTTTTGGTTGGAGCGGAGAGTTTCTTCAGAGGGCAACACCACCTCAGGGCGCTGTTGCCCTCTGAGGTGCACCCTGTTCAGAGCACCCTGTTCACCCTGAACCGATCCTTTAAATAAAAAGGATCGGTTCAGGATGCTCTGTTCACCACCAATCCAATCCCTGTGATCACTGTTCTGAACCGATCCAATAAAAAGGATCGGTTCAGGATGCTCTGTTCAGCACCAATCCAATCCCTGTGATCCCTGTTCTGAACCGATCCAATAAAAAGGATCGGTTCAGGATGCTCTGTTCAGCACCAATCCAATCCCTGTGATCACTGTTCTGAACCGATCCAATAAAAAGGATCGGTTCAGGATGCTCTGTTCAC
>NW_015112980.1:356485-386598 GCF_001443285.1 Poecilia latipinna
GGATGCTCTGTTCACCACCAATCCAATCCCTGTGATCACTGTTCTGAACCGATCCAATAAAAAGGATCGGTTCAGGATGCTCTGTTCACCACCAATCCAATCCCTGTGATCACTGTTCTGAACCGATCCAATAAAAAGGATTGGTAGGTCACCGATACTTTAAATAAAAGTTATGTAATAAATGTTACACACTGCAGCTTTAACCTGTTGATTTCCTAATGATTTGATTTATAAGGTGCTTCCACATTCAAATATTATCTCATTCATAATATTATGAAAAGTACTCATGATGGGTGACACAGCCACAGTGAAAATCTGTCACTCTCATATTTTGCTGTCTCGTGTTTTTTACAGGAAGTGTTTGCAGTTTTTTATTGACTTTTGATTTGCCATACAGATATGTAGCTTGTAAGGACTGGTTAAACTAATCAAAACATGACAGAACTATAGCAGATTTTCCTGAATCCACTGCCACCTAAAAACTTAAGTAGTTTAACACCGTCCGGTTGAGTGTAACTTTTTGTATTGCTGAAGCTAAAAAGCGTCGTTCTGACTCGGTTCTGCATGTGGCGTCCAGCCACTGTTTGTTGATGACCTCGTTTTATTGAAAGGACAAACTCAACCTCACTTGCACTGTTGGTTTACGTCACACCTGCACATCAGAAACCAATCAGCACTCAGATTCAGCACACACCTCACATCCGCAAGTCGGACCCAAACAAGGTTCAGAGAGGGTAACCATGTGCTCTTCTTTTGCTGGGATGTTAGCAAGTTCTTATGTTATTATCAACACCTGAACTTTGGGCTCAGTTGATAAAACTGGGCAGGAATCATACTGACTGGTTAATGTGTGTCATCTGAATCTGAACCGCAGTGCTGTAAAAGTATCGTTACCTTCCTAAAATAATGGCCTGTTTTTTTATTTCAAAAGTGATTTTGACAAAAAAAAAAAAATCATGTCCTTTGGCCATTATTTTAGGAAAGTGGTGATATGCAAAATTACATGCAAACTGTAAGAGAATCTTCAACTTTTTTGGTTCAATGTAACTTTCAAAAACTGAACGTTGTCCTATTTTATGATGAAACCTTTATGCAGATTATTTTATTTTTCTTTAGCTAAAAGATACATGATGATGAAAACATTCAGCCAAATGACAACTGATAACAGGTGGGGTAAGAAGAGCACAAGTGTGTGAAAGAGAATTATGGTCACTGTAAATAAAAAATCTGACTAGAATTTTACAATCTGTCTATAAACTCAGAATTTTGACCTTCATCTCAGAGGAGATTTTGAGATTAAAGTCAAATTCTGGGAAAAAAGTGAGATTTTTTGGTTTGTTTTTTCAGTGGCCCCAAACCTCTTCCGTAAAACTCTATGCTACATTTACTGGATAAAATTTCTGAGCGCTTTCTCTTGCATCTCATTAAATTCAATCTGAAATTTCATCGAAAGAAATTATCCAAAATTTTACAGATTAAAAGTTTGTAACCAAAGACAGACAATTGTGACTGGATTTGAGCACAAGAACCGCTGAACATTTACACCAACAAACTTTAAAATTTCAATTATACAACTGTTCTTTGCTTTACATTTTTCTTTTTAATTGATGTTTAGAAGTATAGATATTGTACAAAACGATGAATAGTCATCAGATTTTAAGAGATTTTAACCCACAAACGAGTCCCCAGACTCCAAATTAAACAGAAGTTAAATAAATAATATTTGTACAAAGTAGAAACTAATGAAAAATGAACAATAACAAAAGACGGCCCTGTGATGATAAAATCTGTTATCCACAAATACGCATGAAAAGGAGGGAAAATATTAAGATTTCTCAAACAATTATGAAATCAGAACCTCAGATAGTAAATTTAAAATCTAAGTCCATATTCAATATAATTTCTCTTATTTTGCTTAAAAACCAGATGTGTGGCCAAATCTAAATAATGAACAAGGCAAGGCTTATTCTAACAAGCGGCATGCATTTTACAAATTAAGCTGAACAAATTATGAATAAAATTTCAGAATTTTGTTTTGAGAAGTTAAACCTCATCTGAGTTAAACTGATGGCTGTCGTGTTTTTAGCGTGTCTAACAGAAGAAATAAACTCTGCATGTGATTGGACTGCTGGGTTCAGCTGCTGGTCAGTTCTGACCTTATTGACCCGAGTCAATAATCAGGAGCAGCTCTGTGAAAGGTGACACTGAGGAAACGTGAGACGCATCACCAGCAAACCAACACTCACACAGAAACACTCCTTACACACTCTCTGTGCTGCTCATCTGAGCAAAACGAACGAATGTGTTGAATTATGAAACTAATTATGTGCATTATGAAATCACATAATATAAAACAAAAGAATAAAAGTCTTTTATTCTAAAGTCTATAAACTTTTATTATAAGAGTTTATTGATGAGTTAATATTTAGTCGAGATTAGAAAACAAAAGTAAACAGATAACTTTACTGCTGGATAAACTCTCTGATAGTATGTTTTATCTAATCTATATTCTTTCATTTAACCAACTGTTCCTTTAAACTACAACAGGCTCTTAAACTTAAATAATCCAGTTTAATGGGGGGAGGAAGACACAAAAATCTAAAACATCCCTGCAGCAGAGACTAAAAATATTTCAGGATTTCATCTGTTCTTTCAAAGACGCCATGAAACATTAAAAAACTTTTCTAATGCTCTGAATATTTTTACAACTTTCTGCCAGCTTTATGTTGGACAGCTTCTCTTAGAGGCTCTTCAGATGCTATAAATCTCATTTACAGCAGGAATAAATCATTTGGTTAAAGATTTACTTTGTAGCATGTGATAAGCATGTGAAATATTTAATCATGTGAAACATTTTGCCCATGTTGCTCATGTCAGAAACCACCACTGACGACAGTCCTGTCCTTAACATTAAACATGTGAACAAGGGCTTCTTATCTGTCAATTCTCTAAAAGTACCTCACAAAAACATCTCCACTTGTTACAGTAGAACGTGACAAACATTACATCCCTTCAAGACAATAATAGTTGCATTTCTTGGTTATTGTGACATGTTTTATTAATTTTTGCTACGTAAAGTTGAAACAAAAAGTTTACATAAACTGATTAGCATAATAAATTATGTGAAGGTTTCTGAAAACATTTTGGTTTTCAGAAATGTTGGGGGGTTTTATACTACTCTCTAGCAAAACAGGAGAAACAACTAATGCGAGTTAAACAGGAAAAATACATTTTAAATCACATAGCTTCCTAAAAGTTGCCTGGATAGTTATTAGTCCTGCCTTTAGATAGGAGAGTTAAAAGCCCTGAGGAAAAACAGATAAATCTTGTTTATTTCCGGTTATTCTTTAGAGGTTTTTGCTATCTCAGCCTCATCTCTGTGTTGGGATTTGTGTGCTGGGAGTGTCCTTCAGTGGTTATCTTAAACATTAACTTCAGCTATTTTATAGAGACTATATGTTTACAGACCAGTTAACCCCTTAAATACCGTGTCCCACTTTCTAGTTTCAGTAAAACCAGGCAGCAACTTTTTGTTTTTAAGAATTATTCAACTGGTAAAGAAGATGTCTGGGCAACATTTTTGTCATAATTTGTAATAAATTCAACCTGGTTACTATTTATTTATAAGTACTCCAGGGAAATATTCATTTTAAAGTGCTTCCAAAGAACAGGAGTAAAAAAAATAAGAGATTTATTGATTGTGATCGTCTTTGTTTTTGTTGTAAAAACGGACAAAGAGTTATGGGGTGCCATCGGAGACATTAATCAAGATTAGCTTGTATAGAGAGTTTTAGCAGAAAAGCTTCAAAACTACAAATTCTGCCTTCAGTGGTCAAACTGGAAATTCTGGGAAGCAGAGTCCAGTCTGGATGTTATGAATGTGTGGAGTGGTTGATTGTTTTGAGTCAGGGAGTGTTTCTTTAGCATTGCTTTGGGTCAGGCTGTTCCTGATTTAGTTAAATTCCTCAGGAATGAATGCAGCTAATACCTGTGTTCCCTTTCTGGAAGCTAAAGTAGGTTTATAGGTGTAAAGTGAATTTCTAAGGTTTTTAGAATAAAAGTGAATGTTGAAATAATTTTTAAAAGTATAAAACGACACAGGAGTCGGACTTTCCACTTAATAGCTGAAGAAATCAATACAAATCCTGTCCGTGTGATAGCTGGAAAGCAAAAACATAAGATCAGAACTTCTTTTCCTGTATGAGTAGGTATGTGCCATCTTAGTGAGAGTTTGAACTTCAGTGTGGGTCGGTTTCAGTCTGTTCCCATGGCTGTGTGAGTTTTCTGCAGGTTCACTGGTTTAAATATTAGGTTGGCCTTCTGCTGCTTCCCTTAGCTCCAGGAGGTGACCTGAGAACAGATTTATTTTTACTCGGCTGGTTCTTCTCGCTTACAAGAAGCATCTGAAAGGCTGGAACACATTTCATTGGTTTCAGTAAAAATATTCAGAGTGTCAGATAGCAGACAGTAGATTGGATTATAGCTTACAGCTGATATTGGTTGTGTGTCGGACTCTGTGTGCAGACGCACTGATATGAACAGTACATGGTGCTTGTGAAATACGGAGTATTTTTGTGTTATGTATACACAAAAGGAAATCAGCTTTACCAATTATGAAAACCTAAAAACAAGAGTTTTGTATTTTGATGTATACCTGATGCAACCAGCTGGGCTTCCAATCATAAACAACGTTTTACTAAACTGAATTTAACTGCAATATAAAGTTAGAATAGTTTTATTGTCTATTTCTGGGTACAAATTGTGTCTGCTTGTCAAGTAAAGATGACATTTGATTTTAAATTTTAAATATATTACATATTTTTAATCTCATGTGTTTCTATGCAATTATTAATTATATTCAAGATACAAAATACTATTTAGAACCTGTGAGACACAGGCTGTCTCCAGATCTTTAAAGTTTTAAAAGGACATTTTAAACAGTTCATTCAACTGTTCATTCTTACCATTTATCGTACTTATTTCATAATAAAAACGCTGTAAATACGTTTTTTGACAATGCATCTTGAAAAAAAATTTATACGGTTAGTTTGAATTTTGAATATTATGTTACGTTAAAAAAAATCTGTTTGGGAGCTGAAAGAACCGGTTCTTTCGGGTTAGTTAAGCCAAAAGATCCGTATCTCCAAGTTGAACTTCAAAAATCCATCTTTATTAACAGAAATACGGTTCTGGTATTCTGCTTTTTACTCCTCATGGCTCATTACCATGAAGGCCTTCCTATTGGCTGCTCGGCTTCTAAACTTCGCCCCTGATTGGACATTGGAGCTGTGCCGCACACCCACACTTAATCCTGATTGGTTGGCTGCGTAGCACTGCGTCGCTCTGTCTTTATCAATTCAGAGTGCCTAAAATATAGTTTTGTTTTCCCAGAAAGGCGTGAAGTCAGTTGGTTTTTGATAAGAAGCGATGCTCGCCTGTTTTCGCAGATACTGAGGATTTCTGGCGGAGTTTTGATGCGCTGGACCGATGAGCTGAATTTCTGAGTTAAAAAATGACCTCAAAGAATTTTCGTCTGGATGATTTCGTCGCAGGATGGATCGGCGGTGAGAAATAAACTCTTCTGCTTATTGTGTTGGGTCAGAAAAGCGTTGTTCAGTGGAGGAAAATGATGAAGGGAATTATTTTCTAATATTTTCCCTTCTATAACCATGAATTATTTTGCTAAATTACATTTGAGAGGTAAGATAGTCTGCTTCAGACACCTGCAGAACCTTCCCTTAATGTCCAGCAGCAACTTTTAAGATGGAAAACTACTGCATCCACATCTTGTAAAAACAAAGGGGGGTCTATTCCTCCTCCTCCCTCCTCCGTTTTCACCACACTGGTGAAAAAGCTCTCTCTCTTCCTCCTTTTATTACCAAAAATTAAATAAAGTTGTAAAATGTTTCATTTTTGCTTATATAAAATATTTTTTGACTGTTTGTGCGTTACTCGTTGCGTACAAATTGTTCCTGTTGCTCTGAAATCCGCTTTTAGTCAAATGATTGCAGTGAACGATGTGGCCAGTAGGGGGCCCTACTGCTTACTTTCATATATTGCGTAACAAATAAAAAGTAGGTCTGGATCTGGAATCAAGTGGTTGTTTGTCCAGTAAACAGAACGTATTTGTTTTGCCAATCATGTAAAATAAAACTTTATGCAATCATAAAGTTAAGTAAATTATTTTTAATCAATCAAAAGAAGTGTTGTATCATATTCATATTATTTTGTATACTAAAAAACAGACTAAAATTTTTTTAATGCTGCAAAAATGTGAAGACAAAAAGTAAATTGGTTTAAATGCAGTAAAATCAATAATCTGCAAAAATATCTTGATGTTCAGGTTGGTTGTTTCTGTATTGTGGCAAAAATTACAAAAAGTGTTTCTATTTTATTTAAAATACCTCAAAAAAATTACTTACACTTGGCAAATCTCAAGTATTTCCTCCATCCACTACATATTTAATCTGTAATTCAACTCAGCGCTACTTAACTTATGGATTTATTAGATTAGATTTATTTTTTTTGAATGAATTATATGGCTTGTTACTGACACTGAATCTCATTGAAAAGGGCCTAAAAGAAAAGTATTTACTGAGAAAAACATGGATATTTCCCTTCCTCTGATAAATTTCACATCTTTCTGTCAGATCAATTAGAGAACAAAAATATAGAATCTTCAGCCAAGATTACAAATTCCACTTTTCTGCAGCTCCTCTGGATTTTCTGATTGCACAAACTCTTGGAGACGTGGACTTAGCTGATTTTAAAAAAATTACTCATCAACTCCCAACAGCTCAAGTAATGAAAAATACAGCTGTTCATGGTTACTTTTTTCATGCTTCACCTACAATAATGGCTGCAGAACTAACTCCAAACTCCATTTTCAATTTAAGAATGTCATTTTGTTAACTGATTAGTTAAGGAGTTAAAAGCTAAATCATAAAAATGTTATTTAATCAAAACTTGTTGCAATTTTACTTTAAGTTTTGATACTTTTTACAAATAACATACCTTTGTGATGAGTTATCTTTGGAAGCATTTCATTCTTAGTGTTTTTTCTTGTTTCTAAAATATGAAACGTTCTGGTATTTAAGACATTTCCCATTTTACTGCTAAACTTAAAGTGAGGGCTCCGGTTGGGCTGACTGCTCTTTCTCTACAATGCTGCATCTTTCTGGGTTATTTTCAGTTCTCCCAGGGAAACAAAAACACTGGAGTAGATCCACAGGAGACTAACGGATGATTAATGGGTTTTTTCTGTGGGATCATATGCATGGCATCAGGAACAGCTTGCTGCATGTGTGGCTGGGCCTCATATTCATACTTTATGACATACTAACCTGTCAGGGCGATAAAAGAAGGCTTTATCTTCAGATATGTCAGCAGCGTCATGTGCAGCATTGCTCAGAAAATCCACACACTCAGTGTAAAAGCTTTATGTTGAGTCCTAAATATGTTTGCTGGGGCCCACTGGGTTAGCAGAACATGTCATTATCTTTATCAACACTGAATGGTTTGTTTGCTAACAGTTCTTTTGTGCCACCATCTAACAGTCTCTGTTTTATCTGTAAGACCCAGTAGAGATAAATCCACTTTGCGTGCTCCAACTGACCAGAGCGTACTCTTTACGCAAACCTTTCTGTATATCTCTGAATGCTTCATCACAAAGCTACCATTTAAATGTAGCAAATTAACAGACTCCTTTCTTCTCTCTTTGATGAGAGAGCATGTTTTTGTCTTAAGAAGTAACAAAACTCTCAGGAAGTTACCAGGTCGTATTTTTCTCTCAGCAACAAGGTACCTCTTGTTTTCTTCTCTTGGTACATTCTGTATTCACTGTGTCTGTTTGTGTTTTTCTGCTGGCTGCAGGCGCCTCCAGTGTGGTCGTAGGACATCCGCTGGACACAGTGAAGGTAATTAAGACTGAACGTCCCCGTATTTCAATCTTTACAGCTGTCTCCTCCTGATTGCAGCATGGTACAAGCCTCTATAAAGACACTACCACATGTTGCTCATTAACTTCTACCTCATTGCACTAAAACCTTTTAGACACATTGCATTGATTTTATTTATGTGCAGCTACAAAATGTATGGAGGGGACAAACAACAATCCTTTCTTCTTTTCAACAAACAGGGTTAACATTTATGCAATTTCAGACAGAGTGACGATACTCAACATTACAGATGGACGGACGGACGGACGGACGGACGGACGGACGGTAGTTTAGTTGGTTGGTTGTTTGGAAGGTTGGATGGTCGGTCAGTCGGTCTTTTAGTCGGTCGGTCGGTCTTTTGGTCGGTCGGTCGGTCGGTCTGTTGGTCGGTCTTTTGGTCGGTCGGTCTTTTGGTCGGTCGGTCGGTCGGTTTGATGCTCCTCTCTAATTTCTGGACATTTTCGTTCTCCAGACACGGCTCCAGGCAGGAAGTGGCTACCAGAACACTCTGCACTGCATCCTGTCCATCTACAGGAAGGAGACGGTAAACACCTGACCTTTGAACTGCCTCTCAGCCACCATTTTAACTGCAGATGACTTCCATCTTACGTCACATAAACATCTTTTGATTTCCATCATATTCATTACATCATGACTGGTTATTTTTTCTCTTTTTGGACAGTTTTCACCAGTTTTACTGGTTTACTGAACATAATTACAGCTCTGTGGACAGCTGTGTTTTGATCCTCAAAAAGTTTTTAGTTGCCTCTTTTTCTATTTGTTCCACTTATTTTTTTATTTTTTTATTCTTTTGTTTAAATGGACCAAAAGTCCTGATTTTTCTCTTCTTTTTTTAATGCGACGCTCAGGTGATGGGGTTCTTTAAGGGCATGTCTTTCCCGCTCGCCAGCATCACTGTCTACAACTCAGTTGTGTTTGGCTTCTTCAGCAACACTCAAAGGCTCATAAGCAAGTATCGCTATGGCGACGGACGGCATCCCTGCGGCATGCTGGACCTGACTGTGGCCAGCATGCTGACCGGACTGATCTCAGTGGGGCTCGGCGCTCCAGTGGACCTGGTTAAGATCCGACTGCAAATGCAGACACAGATGGTTCTGGCAGGTAAATCTGTGTGTTTGTTTTTTTCCTGTTTGGAGGTTTTATTTTTCTGTAATTTACTGAGGAAAATGTAAAAACTACTTTTTTGTCTTGGCAGCAATCTTTTAAAATGTGCAGACTGGTCCCTTTTTCCTCCAGATACGTCACTTTCAGTTTCATCAGAGCCAATTTCCAAACTGAACGTGTATAAAAGTTCCCCCTTTCCAGAAACTCTATTTTCTTCCTCTTTGAAATATTTTTATTATATGATGTCCAAGTTTAAATAATTGAGTTTTTTGAGGGCGCATAAATTTCTTAGTCTCACCATTATCGGGTCTTGCAAGGTCATATCTGTGACTGACTGTTTGGTCTGCTGTGATCTGTTAAACAGTAAACCAATAAATTCAAGGTTGATGTAGGTCAACTCTGAGATAAAATGGTAGATGAAACATTTATAGCCGCTTCACGCCTTTTACTCCTGACCTCGTCTAATAGTTCCTCAAAGACACTTTGGCTCTGGTTTCTAAAATCTCTTTTATTATTTTATAGTGGTGCAAAGGGCCAGAAAGTTAAGTCAGACTTGAGGACACGGTTTGGACGTCAGCTTTGTGGAAGTGATGGTTAATAAACTCCAGCTTGTTAAAGCAGTGGCGCTCAGCTGGTCATGTGGTAAAATTATGTCAGATTTTTACTGGTGACTGTGAAAAAGTGCTGAGGCAGCCTGACAAAAAAGTTGTTGAAAACTCCATTATTGTTTTAGAGAAAAACTTCCTGATGTGTTTTACATTAATATCCTCCTGCAAATGAGCATAATGTAATCAAATTATCCTGATCCTGGAGCAGCTAAAAAGTCCAAACTGTCCTGATACCGTCTCTACAAAAACACAACAGAATTGTTATTTTCTGGTGCAAATATGTTAGTACACTTGAAATTAGACAAAACTAACTTCCAAGTAACTCTTCAGTAAGATATAAGAGCTTGTTTTAAGTCAATTCCTTAATATTGCTAAAAACAACAGCTTATTTTATTTATAGGAATAATGTTTTGTTGTAAGTTAAATAATCTGCAGTGGAACTAGTTGGGTTTTTTTTAAATCAATATTAATTCCATAGTCTCATTTTAATTATACTAAGATATTTGTACTAGAAACTAAACGAACTGGTAAAATGTTGTGTTTTTGCAGTGATCACGTTAAAAGAGGCAGGTAGATGTTGTTCTTTTGTAACCTCCTGGTTTGACTATCTTTTTTCTGCTTATAATACATCTTATTCCTTCTCCACTGATTCATAGTTACTCAGATTGTTTATTTTAGGATTTGTTTCATGTTTTGAACATTAGCTGTGTTTCCATTCACCAGATAAGACAAAGAAGACAGCAGGCAAGAGGATGATGGTGCAGCATGTTTTTTTAATAACTTATTCACGTGGAAAATACACAATTGCAACATTAGCGCAATATTGACAAAGTTTTACACACATTAGTAATGGAAACACTGGTATCTAAATATTACAAAAACACAAAATCAGAAGAAAGCTACAAAAGTAAAAAATATTTATTACCTTTAGACATCCAAAAATATTCGTTAAACCACAAAATAAATTAAATTTTCTTTTCTCTTTCTTTGTGCCATCACAGTCTGCCCCTGTTACTTCTATTAAACTAATGTAGAAATTATTTTTCTTTTTCCCAGAGAACCTCCAGCTGGCTGGTAATGTGGCGAACGGCACCAACATCCCACTTCGCTCCGTTGACATTCCCGACCAGCGACTCTACAGAGGCCCGATCCACTGCATCAGCAGCATCCTGCAGACCCAGGGCATACAGGGACTCTACAGGGGCGCCGGGGCCATGATCTTGAGGGACGTCCCCGGATACGCACTCTACTTCATCCCTTACGCCGTCTTCTGTGACCTGCTGACCCCTTCCAGCTCGTCCAGCCCTCATCCCTGCTCCATCTGGCTTGCCGGAGGTTTAGCAGGTAAATAGTGGAATCAATACTAACTTTTACTATAAAGATTTGGATTCTGAGCTGTTTATTCACCTCAAGTTGGTTATGAAAGTAGCCGCAAACTAAAAGGTCAACAGACTAAAAGGTATTTAAAGAAGTCCAACTCAATCCAGTTGATTTATTAGTGATTAATCTAGCAAGAGTTTTTTCAAAATTGATGTCTTTTCATTAAGTTAATTTATTTTCAAATGTCTGGTCTGTGGAAACACAACTAAAGTACCTGAAAAACAGCTAATAAGACGTCCAGGTTAGAATGAGATGCAAGTTGTTGCAAAAACTAGAAATTTTGTAAGCATATGGAAAAAAGTGATAGTAAAAGGTTAAGTTGCATTTTCCCTTCACTTCGCCATAACCTAACATCTTAAGATAATGTGCACACATGGTCTGAAGGAATGCATGGTCTAACCGCACATTCCTGCTCTTTACATTCAACTTTATATGCAAGAAGCGTGTTTGAAAACAACTGAACCAGACTGCAGGATATGTGGCTGAGAGATTTAAGGACACATGAATAACCTGGTTTCTGATGTTGCAAATAAACTTAAATATTCAAATTTTTCACAAAATAGGCTTGATTGGATTAGAACATGTTGATTTTTAAGAATCAGCTGTTGAAAGTGATTTAGTTGATAAAAACAGCAACTTAACAACTATCAAAATAGTCAAACAACAACAAAAAAGAGCAACATGTCCGAAAGGGAGTAGGAAGAATTTAATCTTCCTTCCCTAATTTAATTATTACCAATTACCAGTTGATTTCAGTTTCCTGTCTCTTGAACAAACAACCAAAGTCCCCTAAAACTATGTATTATGTAGCATATACTGTATTCATATTTACAGGCACATTAATGTCTCGTTATTTATGCATGATTTAATAATTTGTAGCTTCTTGTTAAATAGACTGCCCACTTCCAAAAGTGGCTATAAAGACATAACAGATTATTATCTCCTGCTTTTTTGTTTAGATACTTTGATCAACTTCAGTTGTAATCAAAATTATCAAATGTTGAATATCTATTAGGATTTTAAACCTTTACATTGCCAGTTTGATTATATGATGCTAATAAAACTAACTTACAAGTAACTTTTCATCAAGAAATATGAGCTTGTTTTAAATCAGTAATTCCTTAACATTGATCAAAAAGTTCCAGTTCCATTGGCAGATTATTTCACTTATAACAAGACATTTTTCCCACTTATGGGTGAAATAATCTGCTGATAGAACTGGTACTTTTAAATCAATATTAAGGAATTGCTTACTTAAAACAAGCTGCTATATCTTTCTGAAAAGTTACTTATAAGTTAGTTTTGTCTTATTTAACATATTTTCACCAGAAGTTAAACCAAAAATAAATGTTGTATTTTTGCAGTTGATATTTCAGTTCCATTTTTAAGAAAAATATGTTTATTTTTACTTTTGAGCACAAAAATCAGCCATTTCCTCTATGACACTCCAATATTTTTAGTATTTCTTTCACTTTAGCCAACATTTGCGCTCACATTTGTCAGAATCTTGTCAAATGTTACATTGTAGCTCAGTTTTACATCCCGATGCTTTATCATCTTTTTTCCCTCGTGATTCTCTCATAAATCCACATGACTGCAGCCTGTAAGCTTTAAAAGTGCAGTGACCTCCATTTCAAGGGAATGTAGCTCCAAGAAAACAACATATGAAAAGACTAAGGATCTGGAGTCAGAAAAACTCCAGACCCAGATCCGAAGAACGGGTGTGTCAGCTGACAGCCAATCAGGCGGCTCGGATGGCGTGTATGTGTGCTGTATGTGCAGAGCAGATAAACGCCGTGTGGTAGCCAAGGATTGCTTCCAGATGCAGGCCGACCAGCTGCGAACACGTGACGGAGTGAGAGCGTGGAGGAGCGGGGGGCGGGGGAGGTTCAGTCAGCTGCTGTAAGTCAGTGGGGCCCGAACAGGTTCGCCTTTTAAACTGGTCCAAGTGGGGCAAAAATTAAAGCACAGTCTAAATCATGGACAGTATAAGAGAAATCAGAAAATACCAGAATTCAAACCCAGTAAACGACCAGAGCTGCCAGAGAATGTAAGGCCATGTTGTTTAATCCAGTTATATGTACTGAACTAATCTCATCTATCTTCCACTTATTCGCATTTAAACTTGAACCAAAATGTTTTCATTTTGTCATGTTTGAATAAAATTTTGTCTATAAACTAAAAAGTAACATGCCAAGTTCTTTTCTGTTTTTGCAACCCTCCATTCAGCCCCCCTGCAAACAGTTTCTCAATTATACAACAAAAAATGTTTGAAAAGCAGAAATAGAGCCTCCTGCACAACTAACAAGAACTTACTATCCAGAAAGTGTTTTCTGGATAGTAAGTCAACAACAAAACACTTGTCTTTTCCAGCAGCTGTTGTTAAACCAGCTGACCAAACATGCTGGAGTTCTGCGTTGCTAGGAAACACTGCAGTTAAATGCAATTCAACAATCTGGAGGTCTTTGAAACGGCTCATTTTCCAGACACCAAAAAATATTAACTTATTGCTAAGAAAAACAATTGGGTTGGTTTTAGAAGCAGTTGAGACCCAAATGGAAGTATAAAAATCTGCAAAATGTGAATTATGCATAATAGATCCCCTTAAAATGACAGAGTTAAACCTGCTGCGTTACCTGTTGATGCACCTTTCAGTTGTCACCTGTGGCCATTAGCTCTGGGTGGGTCTAAATAGACCACAGTATTCCCTCTTTGCGGAAAGGTTTACCCTTCAAGATGCAAAGGAAATCAAAACCAGTAGTGATGCATTTCAATCTTCTACTTCTGAGGAAGATACCTCAGACCTGATCCACCCTGAGGAAACCTTGGAGATGGTCTGGGACTTTCTGTGGAGATTATATGTGAAGGATCTCAGGAACACCACTGGAAAAGGAGGAAGAGGAAGAGAGCTTCAGATGAGCAGTAGAAAATGAATGAATGGGCATAAACTCTGAATTCCTCGGTGAATTCCTTCCTGAATCAAGCATGTCCTCCGGTTTAACCGTCATGGTCTTTGTTCTGGTTGGTCTGATTTCTATGGTCTTCCTCAGGGTCCATCTCCTGGGTCACGGCCACTCCAGCTGACGTGGTGAAGAGCCGAATGCAGGCCGACGCCCAGCTGCAGAAGAAGTATAAGGGAGTTTTACACTGCATCGTCCAAAGCTACAGAACCGAGGGAGCAGAGGTGAGCAGATGAAACGTAATCAGTTAGTAAAACTTAGTCTTCTCACTGGATTTTACAACTATTTTAAATATATTTATACTCCTTGAATTGTTCACATTTTATCATATTACAACTATTTTATTCTGTTTACAAATAATAAATTGTGGTTTTAAGTGGTAGACCAATATAAAGTACCAAGTAGTACTAAGATGCATTGGAAATGTTTTCTAACATTTTTCACAAATAAGAAGGTGAAAAGTCTGAGGTTTTGGCCCTTTTTTCTTTGAAGCACTCTTCCAGATTTGATGTAGATGATCTGTTGTAGATTATCCAAAGTGTTGCACCAATTTCCAATTTAGTTTAAGTGTGAACTTTGACTAGACCACTCAAAAATAAATATTCTTTGATCTATTGTTCTTTTTCCCCAAAAAAGTTTACTTTTGGTCTCATCTGACCAGAACATATTATTTTCTTCTTGCTAAATTTGCTGTTGATTAATTGCCTGAAATTCCAATAAAATGCAGAACCATTCAATAAACAATATTATTTTAGTAACTTTATTAAGTGAAACGTGTTATATAAATCAATTACAGACAAATTGATGTTTGAAAGCCTTTATTTCTGTTAATTATGATGATTTTTCCATGAAAACACATAAATGTGTTAAAAGTTATTTTCAAAAGTTACAAAGTAGAATCTTCAGCATGTATATTCTAATTTATTAAAGATGACTGTAAACGTAACTTCCTGGTTGTGGTAAAGTTTAAGTAGTGTGAATATTCTTCAATATATTTAAACAATATTATTACGCTGCAGAATATTCCAGTTTATGTTTTGTGTCATTAAACTGGGGACAAAACGGCCACCATTCAGTTTTGTATTTGTTCTTTACTATGAACCACAGGATATGCTTCAGTTCACATGGAAACATTTTGCATTAATCATTAAACTAGTTATTTCCTGACCTTTTAATGGTTTATTACATGGTAAAATCCCAATTGGAGACAAACTGTGTGTGAATTCCCCTGAAACCTGTTTAATCCTTTGAACTTCACTAAAAAAACAAAACAACTCTAACTGGAAAACAAGTGACGACTTAAGGAGGCAAATGTTCCAGAACAGGACGTGTTTTGGTGATTGAATGACGGGGGGCTCGTCAGGTGACTGGCTGGCCCCGTTCTTGGCCCGGTCCGCCGCTGAACGCTGCGTCCAGATGTTCGGACTGTTTGTTATGTCAGTGGAGAAACGTCACCGCATCTGTGTTGATAAAAACAGCAGCAGTCATGTGATCAATACCAGAAGATCATTGACGTTCTGAGAAAGTGGACTGGACTGTTTGTGCAGCCTGACGCTCGCTGATCAATGACTCGGGTTAAAACAGGTCAGAGTCCTGCAAAGTTAAACAAGAAGTCACTCTGTACGAGCTGAATGTATTTATTTTAAGCAGATAAAAGTCAGTTATCTTAGTCCTGCTGTTTGATTTCAGAGCTGATAAAAAGCCATTTGGACACAAAGAGGAAACTAATCACAAAGCCAAATAAAAACAGGTTAAATGAAGATTTTAAAAGCTGAGGTTACACAAAATAAAGTCATTTTAATGAGATGATAGAGAACGCCCAAATTAATCTTAATTAACCTTTTTTTTTTTTTTTTGCTTTTTTTTCCTTCTTCTTGAGTTTAACGATGGCTGCCAGGTGAACTATAAGGTGCATTACTGCCACCAACTGGTTTGCACAGGAAAAATCAAACTAGATTTATGTTTTTCTTTTAAAAAATATTTATTTTTTTTTGTTTTTTATTTTAGTTATATTATCATGAAAATATGTATGGAAACCTTTTGGTATATTTTCCACTCATTTAAAGTTTTTCTTAAGGTCTGTGTGACTTAGCTGATAACTAGCTCATGTTTTCTTTTTTTTTTGTTTTTCTAAATGGCTTACAAAGTCTTCATCTATCACTTATTTTCCAATATTTCTGCCAAATTTATTGAGCAAGATCACAGTCATTAAGGCAAATCTGTCTTAAAAGTACAGCAGATAGCATAACTGATTAATATTTAATTGCTATGATCTGAATTTGCTTTACAAATTTCAAAATAATAAAAAAATATATTTTGTTCAGAAGGCTCTTCAATTACTTTTGCATTTGGTAAACTTTTATGCTTTTATCTGTCATTTCATCATATATATATATATATATATAGTTGCAATTTAATTTCAGATACTGCTAAGCTTTGTTTAACTTACTTATACTTACTTTTTATACTTACTCTAACCCAACTTACTTTATAATGTCATACCAGCTCTGACATTTCGAAAAGATTGACATTTAAGTGACACAAACACTGAATGCATGTCAAAGAATATTTTTTTAAACATATTCAGGCAGAAAACCGTGTGCAGTTCACAGCTTGTCTGTTTTTAGCTGGATTTGTAAAACCTGTCATGATTCTGCAGCACAGACAAGTTAAGCAAGGTGAGCAAATATCAGCTGTGACTGTTACCTTGTGATGTAACATAAAAGTTTGCTAGAATGCATTTAATGGCTTAAAAGGTGCTTTTAAGACCTTTTAGTGAGGAGCCGAGTTTAAAGGACACTGCTGAGGAAGCTTATAAATGCTTAAGTGTCTTTCCTTTTATTTGTGCGTTTGACCATAGACCTGGTGTTCCTCCCACAACATGCATTCAGAAAGACAACCTAAAGTCCAGAAAGTAGTCTGAAAGAAAGTACTAGGTGCTTTATTTTAATACTTTATTTCTGTCACAATAACAAATTTTGCTGGATGATAAATTGTCCCAGAAGTTATTGCGATAAACAACAATAATGTTGATTTGAGACCATTTTCAACCAATAAAATGGTAATGGCATATTAATGCAGGAACACATTCCCAGAGATCAATAAACTATCAATTTTAGTCAAGATTTAACACTGGAACTGGAAGAAATTTTAAATATCCCAAATAAATAAACAAGACAACACAAACTACAAATAAAAGTAGTTATGAAGTCTGTAAACAAATTTGTCTCAACAAAATGTCATTCAGTTTTTGACAGAAAGAGCAAAAATGTTAAATCATGAAAATGGAAATTATTTTGGTTGTTTTAATTTATTGTGTGATTCATTGATTTATTGCTTATTGTTACAGGCCTACTTGTGCTAATGTGTAAAATAACATACTAATATAACAAATTAAATTAAAAAATACTTTATTGCTCACAAAGGGAAATTAAATGTTGCTGTAACTCATATTAATTAAAATTCTTCAATGTGTAGTCATAGATGGTTTTCCTGTAGCAGTCTGTGTTACAGCCAATTTGACGAAGCCTCTGACTAAAAACAGTAGTTTTCTAGGACAGTTTCATGAAATGAATTAACATTTTATTACACATTGCTGCAAAACACCTGCAATGACCAACGGTTATTAATTGGTAGACGATTGAAGAGGAACGTCAATGTGTTGCATCAAAATACTTTAACCTAGAGACTTCAAATGTTTATACTTCTGAAAAAAATATTCATATTTGCTCATGTAATTGCAAATGTGTCTTCATAGAGAGGAAAGAGCATCTATGACTCTCCACCTGAACTATAAAAACCACTGGAAAACCCAAACTGAAAGCTCAAAATGCAGTTCCTAAACTCAGAACTGAACTGTTTCCTGTGCAGGTTTTCTTCCGGGGAGCTTCTGTGAACGCCATCCGAGGTTTCCCGATGAGCTCCACCATGTTCCTGATGTACGAACTCTCTCTGCAGTTCTTCAGGAGTCATTAGGCCTGCTGGGAATCCGGAAACGCTCGGCCAGAAACCCAGCGAACCGGAGCCCGTTTGCTTGAGACGAGAGATTGTGAGCACTTTATAATGGCTGAGAGTCAGCAGCTTTTAGTCAAATGTTTTAGATCTGAGCCAAAATTGACCCTTTTTATCACAGTTAGGTTACTTTGTGAGTGATGTTTTTACTGTTTAATAATCTGAATCTGATTATTTGAATCGCCAAAGTCATGCATGTGTTCCTGCGCAGACTTCTGCTTTAACATTTTAATTCAACGAAACACACACAGGTGTTAAAGAAGACAGAGATATGATACTTTAGATAAGCTGAGAAACGTTTCTGAAAGTGTTTCTGGAAGTTTTTAAAATTATTTTTAATTATTTCTTAACAAATTTATTGCAAATGTGAAACTGTTGTTTAAATGATCAATGCATGAACGGCTGTAAAAGCAAAGAAAAGAAATTGCACAAAGAATTGTTGCACAATTTAGTAAATTATTAAGGGATGATGAAAATACATTTATAGAGGCCAAGCGCAGCCTGAAGGTCTTTGAGAAAGTTTAACTGGCTGGAGTCGCATAAACTGAAGTTTTGCCTGGTTGGATAAACTTGTTCAATAAGTTTGATAAAAAGTGTTAAAAAAGAAAAATGAAGGAAAAACTGCAAAAGGTTGTACAGGATCATCCATGTTGCTTTACATTTTCTCCAATAATTTTATGAGTCCAGCTGTTCTGTGGATATTTTCCGCTATTTGAAGCACAATTACACTTTATGACCCAATGGTCTTTCATAGTAACATTAATCTGAGATTTACATTCATGTTCTAATTCTTTCTAGGTTGCAATGTAAAAGTAAACTGACAGTCCTGCAGCTGAATCTGAGCTGAGTTTGCACATCTGCAGCTTTTTGTAGTGATGCCATGTTTTCCTATCTGTGGGGGAAATTACAAGCACATGATGGTTTTTATTGCAGTGTTACATGGCATTTATGTGATGATCTGTTGGATAAAAAATACAGCAGGCAAGAGGTTGTCACTAAAATGATATTTTAGTGACATTATGTAAGTTAGACATGCAGGGACTGAGACATGTGGATTTCTTAATGAATTTTGAATAATAACTGATTTAATTGGGAGTTTTAGACTGAAGGGGTTGAGGTGCAAGTTTTAGAAATCACCAAAATGAAAAAAATATATATTTTTAATGTATGTGACACTTTTGACACAATGTGATTATCAAACTCAATATTGTGATACTGTCTACTTCTATTTGTATCTGTGTTTCTTATATTAAGAAAAGTGAGTTTTACTTCAGTTAATTTTAACTTTCTAATAACTTTTCTGATGTGCCTGAGCCACAGTGGCACATTTATGTTGTTTTAAGTTCAGCTAATCTCAGATCAACAGATTTCAGCCACTAAATCAACACTACAGTCACAGAAGAGAACTCGAATGGAAATATTAACATTTTACATAGCTTGTAAATAAGTGTAAAATATATTTAACTGCTTTTCTGGATGTTGAAAAGCCTAATGTGTCTTGTTGTACTTAAATAAATGTTTATGAACAGCTTATGAGCCTCGTTTCAGTTCTGAATTTGCTTCTGCCAGAATGTGATTACACATCAGATTTGATTTAAAGTCACTATATTATGTTTGCTCTTGTTACATAACAGATGTTATGTTATGTTGCAAAAGAAATTGATCATTAATTCAGCATAAAACCACTTTGATTTTACATGGTTATTTAAATTAAATCAATATTATTTACCAACATGTGTGCTCATCAGTTATTTCCAGCTGAAGCATTCATTTTGGAAAATAAAACTAAAAAAAAAAACCTAAATTATAAAATGGCAGACAAAATGTTTCTTCAGAATTTAATACATTTTCTTTACATTTTACTGTGTTAACTGGTGAAGAGATGTTTGTGCAGTGATCCGGACAAAGAGTAAGCTTGGTCAAAAAACATAAATTTATTTAATTACAAAGTAATCCAAAGGGATTTTAAGATTTCCCCTCCCCAGCTAAATAATGTCTCTTAGATCATTTCTACAGTAAAAAAAAAAAAAAATTATTTCCCACCAGCTGTACTGTCTTTCCACATAATGTCCACCAGAGGGCAGCACGTACAACACAAAGTACTCCAGCTATTTCACCTGCTGACATTACGTTAAAAATAAATGTAATAGATTTTATCACTTTTCATACTTTTGCTGATGACATATTTTCAGTGTTTCTTAGGATATTATTTTAAACAACAGCAGAGTATTCGGACCATAATAAGAAAGAGGTAATGAAATTATGAGAATAAAGTCATATTACAAGAATAAAACTAAAAAATAGACAGTTTTACAAGAATAAAGCTCTAGAATTAAACAATAAAATTGTTATATTATGACTTTCTTCTTGTAAAACTATGACTTTATTTTATTTTTTTCATTTTCTTATTGTGCCCCTAATACTCGCATGTATTTCGGTTCTGTGAATGATTAATTTACCGATTCAGATTCAGATTTATTTGTGTCCCAAATGGACAACTGACACTGCAGCAAGTACAAAAACTAAAAGACAAAATATCAAAGTTAAAAAATATAAACAATAAAACATACCAAAACAGACATCAAATATAAATCAATACCTAGTGGGTGGAGTTAATGCTATAGACTGAGCCATCGGGTCAGTCATTGTAAAACGTAATCAGAGGGAGCATAACGATGCAAAGGAATCAGTGTTGGACCTGAGCCTGAACCTAAAGCCGACCCCCGGACGCAGAGGTTCAGTAAAGGTGGTGCTGAAGGTGTAGAGGTGAATCAGAGCATCACCACAGCCTCTGAAGAACGACACACTTCCAGCCGGATAATCCACATACACCACTACCTTCTTGGGCGCAGCGGATGAGTGAGAGATAAATGATCTTTTTTTCTGGTGGTAAACGTAGTACCCACCCCCATCTGAACAGCTCAGACTCCAGGACTGCTCATTCCCACCAAACCTGCAGTCTGCTCTCTCCACTCTCCTGCTTATTCCTCTGTAACTCACTGACACATCCACCCAGCCGCTCCAGTCCACCTCCCAGCAGTGGCGACCAGTCAGATCCTCACTGCACAGCAGCTGAGGACAGTCCTGAAATCTCTCTGGGTGCTCAGGGTATGACTGGTCCTCTCTCACATGTACGGCCCTACTGTCGTCGTCAGACAGTTTTATCTGTCTGTTAATAGTGTTTGGGTCAAATGTGGGCTTAAAGTAATCTGAAAGAGAGAATAATGATCGATGATGTGTTAATTTACTTTTGCAGTACACTGCAAAAACACAAAATATTTCCTAGTCATTTTCTTCTAGTTTCTTGTACAAATATCAGTAACTTTTCAGAAAGATGTAGGATCTTGTTTTAGGTCCATAATTCATTAATATCTATTTTTAAAAAGTGCTAGTTCCACTGGCAGAATATTTCACTTTTAATAAGACATTGTACAATGTTATGTGAAATAATCTATCAGTGGAACAAACACTTTTTAATCAAAATTATAAACTTAAAACAAGCCTTTCGTCTCCGTTTTATTTTCTGTTTTCATGTCTTTTGTAAAGCACTTTGTGGTTTACTTACTCCTACATCTTGCTGAACATTTACTTGTTAGTTTTGTCTTATTTGAAGTATACTAAGATATTTGCACTAGAAACTAAACCAAAAATACTTTTTGTGATTGATTTTGTGTTTTTGCAGTGTACAGTTTTAGTTAAAATATAGGAAGTTTGTGCAGTTTATTTAAAACTACACTTACATTTTCTCAGGCCGGGTCTCAGCCATCGTTCTCCAAAAGGCTCTATCCTGTAAAAAAAAGACAAAGCAATTCAGTCTCTTTAAGCACAGAGCTGTTGCTACATCTCTAAAAATGGTCGAGAAGATAAATCTTTTATAAATCTCTGCCTTCAACAAGTGGTTTTGGGTTTTAGTTGTTTTTTTATCAAGTAACCAAGAACAAAATAACAAGCTTACCATTATTTCTTTGTTTGAAAAAGAGTCAGAGGAAGTGAACACGTAATCCAGCCCTTTCTTCCAATTTAATAAAATACATCACTTAGTGATTGAATTATCAGAAATGTGTAATTAAAAACATGTTGAGGTATTCATATGCCTATTCAATTTACAGTGCTAAAGAAACAAATTACATGATAGAAAAAAAATAAAAAACTGACTCTCATAGCAACAATCAGAATAATTACCAACTCCTCCCTAATGTATATTTACCATATACTCTACTTACATAATGTTAGTTATTTAAGACAACACACATAACTGTGTAAAATAACGATAATGATCTACTAATATTAACACATAGAAATCATTCCATTCATCCAGCTGATACCTTAAAACATCCAGTTTCCAGTTTTCATCTTGCAGCTTTGCAGAGAAAAGCTTCACTGCCGCCTCTCCCGGATGGTTGTAGCTCAGGTCCAGTTCTGTCAGGTGGGACGGGTTGGAGCTCAGCGCTGAGAACAGAGACCTGCATCCCTCCTCTGTGACCAAACACCCAGACAGTCTGCAGACAAACCACAACCTAATCAGGAAGAGGCTTTGAACTAAACCTGCACAATACACATCTATCTGTCTGTTAACAGCATTTGGGTCAAATGTGGGTTTACAGTAATCTGAAAGAGAGAATAATAACCGATGGTGTGTTCATATACCATTGCATCAGTTTGTTTAACCTCATATTGAAGACCACTGCGTAAGCTGACCTGAGCTTTTGGAGCTTGCAGTGAGGACTCTCCAGTCCAGAAGAGAGCAGCTTCACTCCCACATCCTCCAAGTCGTTGTTGCTCAGGTCCATTTCTCTCAGAACCGAGGATTTGGAGCTGAGCACAGAGGACAGCATCTCACAGCTCCTCTTGTTGAGGTTACAGACACTCAACCTGTTGACATAAAAAAGACATTTTGGACAAATGTTCAGCAGAAACTCTACCCATCACTTTCCTATTAGAGAATCATAAGAATAATGTTTTTATCACCTTAAAACAAGTACTTAATAACAAAATACACTGGATGTGATACGACAGCCAAGACGGCAGTTCACAGCAATTGTATTTATTATTTGTGAAATAAAGCACACCTGCCCATTTTATATCTTATTTCAAATAATATAAATATTGAACAAAAATATGAAACCAGACCTGAGTATTTCCAGTTTGCAGTTAGGACTCTTGAGACCAGCTGACAGCTGCTTCACTCCTGAGTCCTTGAGGTCGTTGTTACTCAGGTCAAGCTCTCTCAGGACAGATGAGTGGGAGCTGAGCACCAAGGACAACGATTCAAAGCTTCCTTCTGACAGGTTACAGCCGCTCAGCCTGAAAAGAAAAGGTTTTAAAAGAGTCAGACTAAAATCAATTTCTATACATTTCCAGAATTTGTTTATTTGATTTCATACAATAAGCTATTTCTTTGGAATGTGTGCTTTGAAGAAAAACAAAAACATAATAGGGACTATGTTTCTGCAGATGGCAGTAGAACCACATGGGGGAGAGGAGAAGAGTTTGATTTTCTATCTATAGATTATCTATAGTACAGTGTCAGGACATACTGATAGCTTAAACAAATATGTGAAAAAACATTTAGTTACATACTGCAGCTTTAAAAGCCCTGCATTTAGGTCTGTCATAACAAATTTAGCTGGATGATAAATTGTCCCAGAAGTTTTTGTGGTAAACGATAATATTGTTGTTTTGAGGCCATTTTCAAAAATGGCAATGGCATAAAAATGCAAAAACACATTCACATTTTAACTGGAACTAGAAGACAATTTAAATATCCAAAATAAATGGACAAAAAATAAACTGCAAATAAAACTAATTATGAAGTCTCACATTTGTCTTAAAAAAGGGATACTTGAGACGAAAGCACCAGATTGAAGATTTATGTCATCCAGTTCATGGTAGAAAGATAAATCATGCAAATGGAAATTAGTTCATTTTAATTTATCATGCAACTAATTGATTTATTGCTTATTGTGAAAGGCCTACTTGCATTCAGACTGCAACACAATCAAGTATTTTTTAACAATGTGAGAATGTGGAAGGCCAAAAGCCAACATCAGAGAATATAGTACTTTTGTAAATTATGTCGACAAGTACTTGATCACAATTTCATATCTTGCATTAATTATTCTTTGGTAGTGAACTCGTAGATTTTACTGATCTAATCATAGCAGTACTTACAGAGCTTTGTTTGCTGCTTTCACCACAGGCAGCAGCCTCAGGAAAGCCTCTTCTGAAGCAGAGTATTTCTTCAGCTCAAACACATCCAGGTCTTTTTCCGAGGACAGCAAAAGGAACGCGAGTGCTGACCAGTCTGCAGGTGACAGCTCATCTGCGGAAAGTTGCTCCAAGGCCAAAGACTCTTGAATCTTTTCCACTAAGGAATGATCATTCAGTTCATTCAGACAGTAAAGCAAACTGATGCTCTTGTCTACAGAAATACCTTCGTTTAGCTTAGTTTTGATGTAATTACTTGTATTATTAATGGTAATTGGGCTAATCTCTGTCTGTGGACTGACACTCGTCTTTCTCAGGAGGCCTTGCAGCAGAGTCTGATTGCTCTGCAGTGAAAGGCCCAGGAGGAAGCGGAGGAACAAGTCAAGATGTCCATTGGGACTTTTGAGGGCCATATTCACAGCAGTTTGGTAGAAATCTTCAAATTCAGATGAGTTCTCGTCTTCCAGAAGATTGACGTCAGAGTTGAAGAACATCAAATGGACGTAAAGAGCAGCTAGAAACTCCTGAACACTCAGATGCACAAAAGTGAACACCTTGTCTTGGTACAGACCTCCTTTCTCCTCTTTGAAGATCTGAGTGAACACTCCTGAAGAAACGGAGACTGCTCGAATGTCAATGCCACATTTTTCCAGATCTGATTCATTAAAGATTAAGTTTCCTTTCTGCAGCTGCTCAAAAGCCAGTTTTCCCAAAGACTTGATCATCTTTCTGTTCTCTGGACTCCAGTGATCCAACCCAGCCTCTCCGTCATACTTCAAGCTCTTTACTTTGGTCTGAACCACAAGGAAGTGGATGTACATCTCAGTCAGAGTTTTTGGCAGCTTTTTTCCGTCCCTGGTTTTGAACACTTCCTCCAGAACTGTGGATGTGATCCAGCAGAAAACGGGGATGTGGCACATCAGGTGGAGAGATCTCGTTGTTTTGATGTGGGAGATGATCCTCCTTGCCTGCTCCTCATCCCTGATTCTCTTCCTAAAATAATGCTCCTTTTGCGGATCGGCAAACCCTCTGACCTCTGTCACCATGTCAACACACTCAGGAGGGATCTGATTGGCTGCTGCAGGACGCGTGGTTATCCAGAGGCGAGCAGAAGGAAGCAAGTACCCTCTCATGAGATTCGTCAGCAGCACATCCACTGACGCAGACTGCGCCACATCCGTCAGGATCTCGTTGTTGTGAAAGTCCAAAGGAAGTCGGCATTCATCCAGACCGTCGAAGATGAAAACAACCAGGAACTTTTCAAACTCGCAGATTTCTTTGGTTTCAGTAAAGAAGTGGTGAACAAGCTCCATCAAACTGAACTTCTTCTCTTTCAGCACATTCAGTTCTCTGAACATGAATGGAAACACAAAGTGGACGTCCTGGTTGGTTTTGTCTTCAGCCCAGTCCAGAGCGAATTTCTGTGTCAGGACTGTCTTGCCAATGCCAGCCACTCCCTTCGTCATCACCGCTCTGATTGGTCGAAGTTTTTCAGGAAAACTCTCAAAGATTTGTTCGTGCGTGATTTTGGTTTCTCCTTTGTCTGGGTTTCTGCTCGCGGTTTGGATCTGCATGAACTCATGTTGATCGCTGACTGATGCTCTCCCGCCCGCTGTGACGTAGAGCTCTGTGTAAATCTGATTCAGACAGATTGGGTTTCCTTCTCTAGCAATCCCTTCAAACACACACTGGAAGCTCTTTTTCAGCTTAGATTTAAGCTTACGTTGACCAACTGCAGCACTAGTCCCTGAAAGACGAGTCAGAATATTTAACAAATCAGTCAAAAAAAAAACAAAAAAACATTTTACTTTATTATTTAGCCAACACATTAAATCCTCACCACATTGTAGAAGGTCAGCCAGCTTTTCCTGCTTCATCATCCTCAGGAAGTTCATGGCAAGTTTCAGAACTGCCTCTCTGCTGCTCCTCTTCTGCTCTTCATCCTTACCCTTCGACACATCCTTCGCATTGCTTTGACCGTCTTCTGGGCAACCTGAAGCCACAGCCTTAGAAATGTGATTCAATTCATTCTTCACAAAAGCAACAATGTTTTCCTCCAAAACCTGAAACAGATTAGAAAATTAATTACGTGGGCTGGATGAAATGGAAGGAAAGCAAACAAAAAATATCTAAACATTGCTTCTGCTTTGTAACCAAATGATTTTTAGTCAGTACGGCAATCAGAAAAGACCTGGCGTTGATGTACAGACCATAAATATGGAGTCGAGGTGCTGCTGGGTTGATTGGTGCCTCGTAAACTTCATGCTCTCATTTTCAAATCTGAAATGAAATCAACGTAAAAACATTCAGATTCCAGTATCATCCAAAGCCATCGTCATTACTTTGTATTTGCTTTCAGTTACAGACATTTTGTGAAGTCTGAACAATTCTGCATGTGTTCAAAGGATTTTCCACATTTCAGGTTAAAAGATCAGAATATTTCCTCCTATTATGAATACTATTAAAGTTTACTTATTTCTCAATTTAAAAAGTAAAACTGATGTACACAAATGATGCATTCAGAGTGTTAATTTATTTTAATATACAGAAACTTCACTTAGTCAGAAAGTAAGAATATTAATGACACCACCATTATTTAACAGTACTGCATGTCCATCTACTGTATAATATAAGCCCTCAATGTTTGGTTGGGGCTCCTTTTGCATGATTTTCTGCATCAATAAGAGATTATCAGTCTGTAGCTCTTCTGCAGTGTTAAGACAGTCAATAGCAGCCATAGTGCAGTAAGAGCAGCTGATGGCTGCTCTTACTGCACTATGCAGATTATTTGTTGGACATTTTGCTGGTTAGAATACCAGCAAAATATAGAGAAAGGTCAAGTATAGGGATTGCAATTAAGTAATCCCTAAGTCAAAGCAAACCGATAAACAATATCTGAAAGACCTTCAGAAACTCTGAAGAGGATTGATTAGCGAGAGAGAAATTTAATAGAATAGTGGTAGATAAAGAGTCTCTACTTGTCTTTCCACAGAATGACAAATGGCAAAGATTAGACCATACAGCTGGGAGTATCATAATCCCACATGATCAAGGATTTAAAACCAATCCTCACCTGTGATTTGCATCATGGGGTCCATTTCTGGAGCGTGAATCACTACTTTTGAATCCAGGTTCGAGATCAGGTTCAGTCCAGTCTGAACAGGCCAGTTTTCTCCTAATGGATACAGACATTAAACACATTGAACTATTACTGTTATAGTGGTAATGCATCACATAACTTTGATAAAATTCAGATTTGATTGATATGTTCACCAATTCTCCGTATGTAAAATAGTTAACAGAATTAATGTGTGTTCTTTTTATACAGTGAGTTTAATATCACTTCAAAAGCCTGTGAATATGAAACTATTTTCAGTAGCACACCTCTTTGTAGATGGTTCACATCCCTTTAGATGGCAGTCACTGTCATTTGGTTGAAAGGAAAGTAAGCCTTTTCTATGATGACTTCTGTTGAGGAAAAACATTGGATAGAAACATTAACTTTAACATAACAGATGTACTTTTATACAAATTTACAAATTAATTAATGACAACAAAAAATGCAGAGAAACAGCAGAAACAAAAACTCTAGATTATTAAATCCACTTCTTTATAACACTTGTATGAACGTTTTGAAATAACTTAATTTGCAGGTCATACAAAGACAAGTAAGCATTTAATTGTATCAAAATCTGCTTTTTTTGGCAGAATGAGTTGTGGCTTACATTTGATCAGCAGATGGAAGTGCTTTAAAATTAATGATGTCTTCTTTTGACCTGTTAGTCCAGGACGAAGCACAGCTAACACCGGAAAGATGATTTTTGGCATTGATTCTGAAACAAAAACACAGAAATTCTGACATATTTCATTGTATTTTTCAAAGAAAATGTATTTTTCTTTTATATAAAATGCTGTTTTCTGTTGTACCTTCCATCAACAGATGCACTGAAATAGGGAGGAGACTGCATGGACCAGTCACTTTTCATGGACACACAGCTTGGGTCAGAAACTGGAACCGGTCCTGGTTCGGTTTCATGTTTAGCAGAATTTTCAATGTGCTGCTGGATCTCTGACCTTCAGAACAACAGAAAATGTGAATAATATAAAGTCAGTGTTTAATGTTTTAAAATTAAAATCAACCCACAACATGTTTGCAGCTGACAAACTCTGTTCACCAACATAATTAATGCTGAGCACAGATTAAGATAAATAAGCCATTATTCTGATCGGAAGTTGGCCTGACCTTTGAGTTTTCCTTCGCCTTTCATCCTCCCCAGGTGGCAGAATTTCCCTTGCAAGAACGTCCAGCTGAAGCTGATTCATAGCAGAATACCAAACACTCACAAAAACAACCTATTAAGACACAAAATGACGGTGCATCAGTCATAACAGAGCACTGTACTACAACTGAAGGTGTGTTTGAAATGATTAACAAAAATTATTCCTAGTTTATAAATGATTATTATTTTCTGTTTTAATATAAAGTTTATAATATAAAAGGAGAAGATGCAAGTGATGCATGGATGACTAGCAAAGTGGGACGGGGAATGAACTCTGGAAATGACAATAGTTTATTCACTTTTCATTTCTTACACTGTTTTTCATCCCATTTATGCTCCTCCTAGATATAAAGGAGGAAAACCTAAAATAAACATTACTATAGAAATAAGTTTAAGTAAGAACACAATATCATTTGTAGTCTATTTTTCAATTCTGTTGACGTCATATCCAGGAGTTAGTACTGAGGTTTTGATCAAATCTGATGCTTGAATTTTTGTTTTGAGCCTCGGTTTAATCTGTTAAATTACTGTTTTAAACACCTATAAACTTAAAGTCACGAGACGTAATACTAGAGCACAAACATAATAATCCAAAAACTGGAAATATTGTGATTCAAATGCAAAGTGCCAACCTTGCATTATTCGGTAAATAATGACACTTTAATGAAAAAATTGCACTTTTAATTGACTTTTAGTGCAACTTTTAAAGCAACTTTGCATTAAAGTTGGTTTAATGCAACTTTAATGCATTAAAGCATTAATGACAATGACACTTAACGGCAAAAATTATAAACATTCATAAAGACTCCTTCATGTTCATAACAGATGTTAATGTCATATTTACGACAGTGTCCTGTCAGTCTTATGAACACCCCTTCAAATAAATGGTTACCGATTATGCAATTAGAAAATCAAAATACCTGTATTATCATTCAGTTATTTTACACTCACTTACTGTGTGAAGTGTGTTTATTAAGCAAACATTTTCCCAAACGTAATGGCTGACTTCCTTTTCCCACTGCTTTTCTGCATCCTAGTCAAAGGCTGCAGTTTCCTGATCGACTAAATTTGGATTCCAGTCGTCCACAGACGTTCCTAGACTTTACTTACCTTTCAGTCCCGTCTTACTACGGTGTTCATTTATTCTTCTTCGTGCACAATACCTAAATCTATAACTCGTTTTCTGTTTCAACAGGTTGTACATATGGACTTTTTGGTTCCCGCTTAATAGTTTGTTCTTGAAAGGTGCGTCACTTCCTTTTTTCTAAAGGCCAATCACAGATGACATTGTCTTCTTCTTTTGTCTAAAAACGCCATCTGTATGATCTCTACAGGTTATGTGTACAGCCAGCAGGAGAGATCAGAGAAAAACAGTTTGATTTTGATTTGGCGTAAGGTTTGTGATTTGAATCTGGGGGTTTGATTGTTAAACGCCGCCACCTGTTGGCTCATTGTGAGAACTGCAATCTTACTTCAGAGTCCAGGACAGAATGAAACCATATATATATATATATATATATATATATATATATATATATATATATATATATATATATATATATACACAAAACAAAAAAAAAACACTCTCTCTATAAAAAATATAAG
>NW_015112980.1:389812-396827 GCF_001443285.1 Poecilia latipinna
TATATTTAGACTAGAAGAGAAAGAAGGAAAATATATATATATATATATATATATATATATATATATATATATATATATATATATATATATATATATACTCAAGTCAAACCAATAACCGGCTCCCTAGAAATAATTTAAGTAAGAGTAAAAAGTATTTGATCAAAAACAACAACTTGAGTACTGAGTAGTAACTGAATATAAAATCTAATTTAATATTGAAAATGTCAATAGTCAGACCAAAACATAAATTTATGTGTAAATATTGGTATTTTAAATACTGAAATGAAAAAAAAAATCGTTCAAATAAATGATTTAATTTCAAAATAAGAAATAAATTTCCAAATCCATTTTTTTTCCGATGCTATTTTTATAGCACATCAGCTGCTGAGCCTACTTCTACTACAGTAACTCACTGTTGTACTAAGTAACACTAAGTAACTCACAAAAAATACAGTAAATCTTACTCTACTAAAAGTAGTAGTTCTTCATAATAAAATTACTCAAGTAACAATAAAAAGTACAGCAATGTAAAACTACTCCTAAAAATACTAATTGCAACCCCAATTACTAGCCTCATTACAGTCCTAATTCCCACCCTCCAGCAGAGTACATCAAACTGTGTCTGAAATAAATCAAATCTGTCCACTGCTGACTGTAGGAAATATAAGGAATCTTTTAGTTTTCAGGAAAAACCAGTAAAATAATCCGGTACATTACATAATCACTCATTCAGATGTTTATTGTGGCCTTCCTGCCGTTCAAGTTTACAAACTTGCATATATGCAAACAATGTCATATGAAGATCTATGCATTTATAAACATCTACATGTTATTGTTGTCATGATAAATTTCTTCTTATTATAATAATTAATTTTTTATAATTTTACCCAAGTTTTATTGGAGACATTTATTTCAAAAGTACATGGATGTTTAACACCTCTGGTGAATGTATTAACAGGGAATTCATTTTTAACCTGCTTTTTATATACATTTTGTCAGTTCATGCGAGGTTTTCTCTTTATGATGTTATTTCAACTAAAGTATGATATTGAGCATTTTTAATTACATTTTTGGTCAAAAAATGTTTTTTCAGAAACCTCTTGTTTTATTTTTGTATTCTTTAAAACGTATTTGTAGGCAGTTCCTTGCATTTTTACCCTAAAGAAAACTACATTGCAAATGAAGTCCACTTTGACGTAGCGGGATGACGCACGTTTACGCGCAGTGACTCACGGGAAGAAAGGTCAAGAATCGATTGGTGCTGAAGATGAGCATTAGCCCTGTTAAGAAGATTAATATTTTTATACCACTAATCTGTCCGCTAGAGTAAACAGAACTACCCGGTTCTGCCTGGTAAAACCCAGATGGGCCCAGACAGCGCGGCGCTGTGACTGACTACCTGGTTACCTAACGCCGCTCGCTCTCGGCTTTTAGCTGCATTGTTATTGTTTCCTGTCTGCTGCTCTGAAACGGGGACCCGAGGGATGGTTTTTCATCGGGTTCGGGAAGATGGATGAGAAGTCCACCAGCAGCCACCAGCGGCTCCTCCTCTTCCTGCTCATGGTGGCGGTTTTCGGCGTTTTTATGATCCAGTATGCCTGTCCCAGCAGCTCCGAGTGCCAAATGCTCCACCAGCTGGGGGCCTGGTTCACCCTCGGGGGCGGACCTGGCATCCGAATCGGTGAGTCGCAGGACGGGCTCCAGAAGGACCCCTACATCGCAGAAGACGGCGCTTTGGCCCGATTTGTCCCTCGTTTCAACTTCACCAGCGCCGACCTGAACCGAGAGGTGGACTTCAACATCAAAGGGGATGATGTCATTGTATTTCTGCACATCCAGAAAACGGGGGGCACAACTTTTGGCCGACACCTGGTGCGTAACATCCAGCTGGAGAGGCCCTGTGAGTGCCACGCAGGCCAGAAGAAGTGCACCTGCCTGCGGCCAGGTAAGAAGGAAACCTGGCTCTTCTCTCGGTTCTCCACCGGATGGAGCTGCGGGCTTCATGCGGACTGGACTGAGCTGACCCACTGTGTCCCATCACGCATGGACTCCAGAGAGGCCCAGAAAAACCAGCCAAGGTTAGAGGAAAATCACGTTAAATTCACATCATTTAGCAGTTTTTTTTTTTTATCTTCCAGGTTTTGATGTCTGATAGAAAAAGAGGAAGTTTATTGAGAGTAGAGAGGTTTGATGGATTGATGGACAAATACATCTGGGAATTGTCTGCATATAAATAAAAATATTGAATTTATCAATAACCTGATCAGGTGTAGCACATAAATGGAAAATAATAGTTGGGGAACACCACAAGTAACAGAAGTTGAACTGGAAGAATTATTGCTAGAAGTTTCAGAAAAAATTCTGTCATTTAGACAATATTTGAACAAACTCAGCAGTATCTCTAATACCTAATCAATAATTTAGTCGACCCAATAAAGTATCATAATGAACTGTATCAAATGTAGCAGAAAGCTAATTGACAGGGTCTAAATATGGAGCTTGGAAAAATGGTGGGAAAAAGCTGGAATGAAAGAAGAGAGTGATGGGAGGCAAGGCGAAAACACAAACATGACATGAACAATGAATAAAAGAAAGAAGTTTGATTTCAGTAACTTAGGTACCGTTTGACTGTTTAATGATTCTAGAAAAGTATGGACATTTTACAGGTTTTTCAGTTTCTGCTAATCCCTAGAAGACAAAAATATAATAATGCCTAATATATTGAAAATCTAGAAATGTAGGCCTGTTATATTATAACAAATTTAGCTGGACAGTAAATTGTCCCAGAAGTTATTTTGATAAACAATAACAATTGTTGTTTTGAGACCATTTTCAACTAACATAGTCGTAATGGCATAATAATACAAGAACATGTTCTCAAAGGTCAATACACTTTAAATTCTAATGAACATTTAATACTGGAAGTGGAATATGTTTTAAATATCCAAAATAAATAAACAAAACAGAAGAAACAATAAATAAAATAAATTATGAATTCTCTGTAAACATAATAGTCCTTCAATAAAAGGACAAGTTGAGACCAAAGCACCAGACTGAAAACTTTTGTTATTCAGTTTTTGGTAGAAAAAGAAAAACGACAAGTCATGCAAATGGAAATTGAGTTTGCTTTAATTTATCATACGATTAATTGATTTATCGCTTATTGCTGCTGTCCTAATTGCAAATACTAATTTCTGTTTCCTTCTCTTTCTAGTAGAAACTATTACTACATTACGATCTTAAGAGATCCTGTGTCGCGTTACCTCAGCGAGTGGCGTCACGTGCAACGCGGAGCCACTTGGAAAGCCTCCCTTCACGTGTGCGACGGACGTTCACCGACGCTGTCAGAGCTGCCGAGTTGCTACCCTGGAGACGACTGGTCGGGTTGCTCCCTGCAGGAGTTCATGGACTGCCCCTACAACCTGGCCAACAACCGACAGACCCGCATGTTGGCAGATCTCAGTCTGGTGGGTTGCTACAACGTCTCCGCCATGGGCGAAGACGAACGCTGGGCGGTGCTTCTGGACAGCGCCAAGCGCAACCTGAAGGGGATGGCCTTCTTTGGCCTGACCGAGTACCAGCGTAAAACGCAGTACCTCTTCGAGAGAACCTTCAACTTACAGTTCATCGCACCTTTCACGCAGCTGAACGGGACGCGAGCTTCCAGCGTTGAGGTGCCCTCCGAGACGCAGCAAAGGATTCGCCAGCTAAACCGGTGGGACGTGGAGCTGTATGAGTACGCCCGTGACCTTTTCCTGCAGCGCTTCCAGGTGGCGAGACAGCAGGAGCGCAGGCAGGCCAGGGAGCGGCGACAACAGGAGAGGAGGCGGCTCCGGGGGAGATTCTCAGCAAAACAAGGACGGCGGCCGAGGCCGACTGAAACGACGCGCTCGACCGAAGAGCGTCGAGCGGAGGACAGCCTGGAGTCAGAAGTGCTTCTGTCAGACTGGTGGGATGTAGATGAGAACAGCACCATGGAGGACTACATAGGCAACGTGGAGCAGTGGTAGCAGACGAATGTCTTTGTAGGAGGCGTACCAAGATTTGCCTTGTCAGTTTTTGCTAATTCAGGTTATTTTCAGGCTTCTTCTCTTATTCTTTTGTGACAATGAAATGTTTTAAATGTGACTTTAATTTATTTATTTTAAAGGCGACCTATTATGCTTCCTTGAACAGTTAGGATATGTTTATAGGGTATACAAACCTTGTTTGTAACATTTTTTTGCACAAAATTATTCTTAGATAATGAGATTTTAGCCTGCTCAGTTCTGCCTATTTTTAGCTCCTTTCAGAATGAAAGGCCTCTGTCACTTTAAATCCAAATAAGCTGGTGAAACACTCGCAGGTAAAAATGGCTGCAGACGGATGCGCAATTATACAACCTTACATCTAGGGCTGGACAATAAACCCTTAACAATATATATTGTGATAGACACGTGATCAGTATCAATAGATATTACATCTGATAGAATATTCAATCATTTTACTGAACTCTGATCCAGAACCACACAGCATTCTGGGAATGCCGTCTTTGAAAAGCAGAGGTAGAGCGCTGTGCACACTCAACAAGAATGCAGCAAGTAATTTCTGGATGGTAAGTCAACAACAAAGTACTTGTCTTATCCAGCAGCCATTGTACAGCTCATACAGCCTTAAGACCAGCTGACTAGATGTGCTGGATCTCCGCTTGTGACTGCACAGAGTGACTCAACAAATTTGAGGTTTTTAAAATGACTCATTTTCCAAAAACACTAACTTACTGCCAAAAACTGTCTGAAAGGTTTTTATTTTGAATTTGAGCCATTTTTAGAAGTAGTTCAGACCCAAGTGGAAGTACAAAAGTTTGCAAAATGTGAATTTTGCATAATAGGTCTCCTTTAAACCGGTTGTTGTAACAGACTTTCTAATCGGGTCAAAAAATAGGAAGGTTTTTCTTTTCGTCTTGACGCCAGCCTTCAGCATGTTTTCTCTGGACTTTAACCATATTGGAATTCAGACAATGCAGCTTCGAAGAAAATGACTTTTTTCTTATTTCAGGAAACACTACAGGTTTGTGATCAACAATCTTTATGTTTGCCAAAATGTTGTCTTGAATATTTTGAAATGTACTAGTTTGTGTCTTTTCAACAGCAGAAAAGGACAATTAGTTCATCAGTACCTCAATTTGTGGCATTATCTGCTAATGTTGTAGAACATTGGAATTTGTCTCTTTTTATATAAACTATGCTTTTACATTTATCAAACTGCTCTTTTACTCTCATGCTTTCATAGGTTTCTCAGTTGCAAGTCTGGGGTTTATCAGCAGGGGGTGATAAAGCACTTTTAATGTAAGGAAATCTCCTTAGTACATTGGATCAAATCATAACTCATTTTGAAAAATTGGTTTAATAGGATTTTGGTTGCCTCCTTGATAATTTTTCAAAGGATTTATAAAAGTTTGATTCAGTTGCTCTCAAATTTTAAAAAACGAGTATTTTCACTATACATACAGATATATTCAATGAATCATCTACATTACACGCTGTGACTGGTCATGAAGCCATTTTAGATAAACATGAATATTAATGCTAATGTTGAACTGGAATAAATTTTAGTCTCTCAGGTTTGTTTTTCAGTAGCAGTTTTTTTAAATATGACTAAAGAAGGACGAATGAATTGGCGGAAATGGACTTCCACACCTTTTCTATTACCTGCAGTTTGCACCATCTTTCATTTAGTCGTGACTTCATGATAAATAATAAACAAACACTCCCCTGTCGTCCAACTCCTCCCATTTGCTAAACCCTCCCTCTGTCTTTTTTTTTTGGCCAAATCTGTTATCTGCTGAGAGCAGTCTGCTTTGCTGCCCAGCCACTGTAGTTACAGCTGACATTCTGCCGCCGCTTCCCTGTCCTGCTGCATCGCGCTTTTCGCCCTGATTTTTTTATGCACATTATTTCTGGCTAGCGCGTTTTATTTCAGCCATCCTTCCTACGCTTCAGTGCAGCGCTGTAATAGTCTCATACAGATAAATAAGGAAGTCTTTACGGAAAATACCGAACCGAGAAGCTCATTTCAGTCGACGTTGATTTGAAGGAAGACATTTGATCTGTTTGGACTGATAACAGGTGAGCGGCCGGGGCACGCCTGGCGCATTTGCAGCATTTTTAATTCGCTCTAACGCATTTATAAAAAGAAATTGTGTTTTGTTCGTATTTTTCGTCTGTTCGCTTCTGCAACTCCTGCCTGTTGCATGGCCGCGCAAAAGCTGGCTTTTGTTGTTGAAGATGGGCGTAATTCAGGCAAATTAGTCATAGCGCTCTTGTTTAAACATGGATTGGGAGGTCTGAGACTTCTGTCTGGATACAAATGATGTGGCAAAAAATTTCCATATCCAAGCCAGTATAAAGGGGTTTTGTTGTATTATGAGATAGCATAAGCTGTCTTTGCAATTACCACGTTTAGGTTTTTAAGCAAGAGTTAAATGAATTCAAAGGTGAAATGAAGAGCCAATGCAAGTTGCGTTTTCGTTACTGACTTGCAGGTTTGCAGGCTTTCGCTATCAGTGTCTGTGCATACAACAAGTGGAGGAGTTATGAATCCCTGTCCTTTCTTGCCCTGTAAGGGGTCAGACTTAAACCACCATAGCATGATGTGTCGTCTCTATTGGTTTGCATACACTGTATGCGATCCTACTGGTCGTTTGCCCTTTATCTTGTCTGGTTCAACAAAACAGCCAGTCAAGACAAGTTCACACTCCCTCCCGGCTGTGGACTCTGTACCTGTCTGGCTAGTTTTTCTTTACTTAATATAAACACAGATAAACTGACAAACCAGGCTCACACTGACAGGCGTCCGTGGAGTCACCTTTCCCACGCAACTAGTTTTCATTTCTCCTCTCACATATACGACTTGGTCACTATCTAGTCATCTTGCTGTTGATCGCTTTTAATGTTTTTTGGGGGGGGGGGGGGTTTTTCGGGGGGGCCGGTTTTTTTTTTTTTTTTTTTTTTTGCTCACTCATTTAAAAACCCCG